>NC_085138.1:22272799-22572799 GCF_035046485.1 Aedes albopictus | reverse complement strand
ACGAGTCGGGTTGCAGAGCGGTAATCCCCGCCGAACGCCTGTCATGTGGTCCAATGGAACCTGGAGTCTGCTGTCCAGCGAGTTGTAGTGAAGAAATCTACGACGGAAACCAGCACTTGGGTGACATGTCGTCAATAAGGTTTGATCTTTCCTTTTTATACTAGTAATAATACTTTTCTATGAGTACGCACCCAATCCAAACCAAAACTGGAATAGTATTTAGAATCCATTTCAATGTAATCAATTTTTTTATATTTTCAAGTGATTTCAGTTTCAGAGTACTCAAAGTTGACCTCATAACTTTCTCCATCCAGAATGGGGGGAGATCTATCTAATTTATTTTGTTTATTTTTTCATAAACTTATTGGATATTTGGGAAATATAAGGTTTGTATGAGGGGGGATCTGTAATGCTATTTTATTTTCGTTTCAGAGAGCGAGTAATGGCGCTTAAGCCTAGGCTTTCGAGCCCGGATACAGATCAAATACCTGTGTTCCATCCCAGGAGTAGGCATACCAATGGAGTGCGTATTAACCTTCTTAGCTTCACCACTCCCAAC
Organism: Aedes albopictus; assembly: GCF_035046485.1. NCBI lineage: Eukaryota > Metazoa > Arthropoda > Insecta > Diptera > Culicidae > Aedes > Aedes albopictus. Next base: position 22,572,240 of record NC_085138.1, on the reverse strand, counting down.
GATCTTGTACCTAATCCACATTCCCCTGATAACGAAACGGTTGGTACGGTTGTCCCCGTTTCATCAATCCTCCAATTCGAAAACTTGTGTCAACCATGTTATTCATACGTGGGTAATCTGATTGCCACAATTTTTTGAGTTATCTTTGAAACCATTAGTCTGCACAGTGGGCCTGGCCGTTTTAATATTTGTATCACATCATACCTGATATGCTGCAAATATTAATGATGACAAGAAAATACCAGAAGTAATTTCGGTATTTCCAGGATGCTTTTCAATACTGGCTGTGCAAGCACTAGATTAGATTAGATTAGATTAGATTAGATAGACGGGGATACTTTCGAGGTGGTGGAGGAATTCGTCTACCTCGGATCCTTACTGACGGCTGACAACAACGTGAGCCGAGAAATTCGGAGGCGCATCATCAGCGGAAGTCGGGCCTACTACGGGCTCCAGAAGAAACTGCGGTCGAAAAAGATTCACCCACGCACCAAATGCACCATGTACAAAACGATGATAAGACCGGTGATCCTCTACGGGCACGAGACATGGACCATGCTCGAGGAGGACCTGCAAGCACTCGGAGTTTTCGAGCGACGCGTGCTAAGAACGATCTTCGGCGGTGTGCAGGAGAACGATGTGTGGCGAAGAAGAATGAACCACGAGCTCGCTGCACTTTACGGCGAACCCAGCATCCAGAAGGTGGCCAAAGCCGGAAGGATACGTTGGGCAGGGCATGTTGCAAGAATGCCGGACAACAACCCTGCAAAGCTGGTGTTTGCAACGGATCCGGTTGGCACAAGAAGGCGTGGAGCGCAGAGAGCACGATGGGCGGACCAGGTGGAGCGTGACTTGGCGAGCATTGGGCGCGACCGAGGATGGAGAGCGGCAGCCACAAACCGAGTATTGTGGCGTACTATTGTTGATTATGTCTTGTCTTAATGATGTTGAACAAATAAATGTATGTATGTATGCTTGTAAGTAATCTAAAACTATCTAAATTGACAGCTTGAATCTAAAACTTGAAGCCGCTAGCTTCCCTACTAACAAAAGTAGCTGCATAATTTGTTGGTAGAAATATTAACTCAACCCGATGAAATTAAATATAAGAAAAAGTTTAATCATTACGTTTTTCAAGGATTTCTGCTGGAGTTACCACAGAAGCAGTTTAAATATTTCACTAGAGATCATCTGTGGAAAAGTTGAAACAAAATAATGAAAAAGATCTTATAAAAGTTGACTTTGATTAAAATTTGTATGAACTTCTTAAGTTGTTCTACCAATTATCGAATTATGTGCTTTCCTGAAATAATCTGAAATAATGGAGACTTTTTTCAATAACTTTGATTTTTTGCACCACTCTATCTTAAAATTCGTCACCCTATTGACGAAAAAATAATAAAAAATATGGGTCTAATTTACTTCGATGCACTACAATCCAGCGAAATATTACGACATTCGAGTTAAACTAAATTGATTTTCTATGGAATGGCTGTATAATCAAAGTTGTTATCTAATTTTGAGCCAATGATCATTTGGCCATTAGTCAATACCAACGAATGATCCTCCGGACGATCCGGAACATCCATAAATAAGGCCATTTCATCAATCTTTTTCAACAACACCGCAGTTTTAACTTGAATCGAGGCTGTTGAATTTGATCTGAGAGGACAAAATCGCATTCCGGAAGATAAATAAATCCCGGAAGGTCATTCCGGGAAATGTGATACCTGACATCACATATATACTGTAGTGTACCCCACTGTGTACACTACTTTCGATTATCAATACATGTACAATAGAAAGTGAGTAGCAACTCACATGCATATTGTATATTATCAAAAGGAATATATTTCAGTTTTGTTCTCACTGTTAACCGAGTCAGATGCCTGCCGAATCCGAATACTTTGAATATAACAGTGGCTCGAGGATGAACTGGATTTATTGTTTCATTTTTGTCTCGTGATTTTTTTTTTGCTTCGGCCAGTGATTTTTGTGAAAGCGTGCAAAATTTGTGAAAATGTGTACACTCTGAAGAATTTTCACGTCCGATTTACGTGAAAAGATAGGTAGTTTTCGTCCACCATATTTTTCACGTCACCTTCACCGGAATGTCAGGTAGCTGGACAAATTTGAGCTTCGAGAATCGACGTGATGAGTCAGGTAAATTTGACTCGCGTTTTAGGTATCGTTTACGTGAAATGTGGGTGAGTGCCACTGGAATTTCAGGTAACTTTTACGTGAAAATATGATTAACTTTTTTTTTTTTTGTTGGTTTTGATTGGTTTTTCTCGGTGAAACTGAACTGCAATTAAACGTCGTTTTTACGTTTCAACCTACTTTTTTATTTTTTCGGTCATCTTCAGAAACTGTCGTACAAATACAACAGAAAAGAACAAAAAAGAAAACATTCACAAATTACAAACATTTCACAATTCATAAAATTGACAAAAACACAACACTTACAAATCCGCCGCCTGTCCGTTTCCCAAGGCGGTACTTTTCATTCTAATTAATTAGCCTACTTCTCTGTGTCGTCGTTCGGTTCGCTGTTGCTCGTCTTTCAGTTTATTAATCAAATTGTTGTATGTGTTGGAGAATCCGTCTACGTCACGCTGCAAGTTTACCGTCGTGTCTTTCTTTACTTTTATGTGGATCACCTCGGCTGTTAGCCTACTCGCGTAGTTGTCGATTCTCTCCAGAATGCGAGTTCTGGAGAAGTCAAAATGATGACCGTTTTCGACCGCGTGTTGGGTGAGTCCCGTAGCTGATGCATTGGTGCGTATTGAGTTTCGGTGTTGCGCAATGCGCTTGTCTAGAGTTTGTGACGTTTGTCCAATGTACTCTTTTTCCTCGCACGCCCCACAAGGAATTGAATATACCACATTTGTTTGCTTCATTGGTGGTATGGCATCTTTGAGCTTGGTGAAAACCGTGTTTTTCACCTTATCACATGGCTTGAATGAAGCTGTGATTTCGTGCTGTTTCAGCGTTTTGCTCACCTTCTCACTGAGACCCGGGATGTATGGGATGGACACGTACTTTTTCGATTCCTCTTTTTTCTCTTCGTTCTCCATCGTGTTGTAGAGTAGATGGACTCGGTCTGTTAACGTACGTTTTATGAGATCCTCTGGGTAGTTGTTGTTGCGGAGAATCTTTTTTACCATTCCAATGCTTTCCTCCCTTCGATCTGTGTCCGTGAGCTTGAGTGCCCGATCGATGAGTGCGATCATCGTGTTTACCTTGTGAGTATGCGGGCTCTCCGAGTGGTAGTCTAGATAGCGACCATCTTTCTGCTTCGGGAACCACATTTTTCGAATCCTCTCACCACTTCGCGAGAGTGTGAGATCCAGGAACCGAAGTGCCTCATCCTCCACGGTGAACTGTAGCTTCTCGTCGATGACGTTGAACTGCTCCACCACTTTCTCCACATCTTCTCTTCTCCCAACAATGAAGCAGTCGTCGACGTACCGTCTGTATATGGACAGGGTGATATTTTTCTCCTCTAGTTGTGTTATGGCCTCCTGTTCTACCTTCTCCATGATGAGGTTCGCCACTACCGGTGAAAGGGGGGATCCCATGGGGACCCCCGTTGTTTGGCAGTAGAATTTCCCGTCATACTAGAAAAACGATGCTTCCAGGACAGTTTTCATGGCATGTCTGAAGCTGTCCCATGGAATTGTGGTGTACTCTTGTATTTCTTCCCATTTTGCTTCCACTAGTTGGTATACCGGGACGTTGGTGTAGAGGGATACCACGTCCAGCGAGTACATGATGCAACCATCTGGGACGACCACGTGCGAAATTTCATTAGCAAAATCGAAGCTGTTGCGCACATGGTACTGCGTTTTACCCACGACGTTTCCCAAGATTTCCGCTAGGAATTGTGCCACACGATATGTTGCAGTTCCTATGGTTGATACTACAGGGCGGAGAGGTCTGTTCGGTTTATGAATTTTTGGCAGCCCATAGATTCTTGGTGGGTGACAGTTGTAAACCTTGAGTCTGTTTTTTGTTTGTGTCTCGATGTGACCGCGTTTCCACCATTCCTCGATGATCGTGTTGAGTTTCTTCAAGGTACGGTTCGTAGGATTTTCGTTCAACGGTTTGTACGTGTTCGTGTCACTCACCATTTCCGCCATTTTTTCACGATATTCCGTAGCAGACAATACCACGGTTTTGTTGCCTTTGTCTGCCCTTGTTACGTACAGATCGGGATGCTCGTTCAGGAACTTTCGGGTTCTTATGATCTCCTTGAGTATCCACTCGTTCTCCTTCGTTTTTGGCTGTCGTTGGTAGTTGACGTAGTTCGACATGATCGTTGAAACTTCGCCTCTGATTTCTTCTGCTTCGGGTTTTCTCTTTATCGCTGTTTCGACCTTCGGCCACGAACCTTACGTACGGAATCGTTCTTCTGTTTTGGATGTTGAAGTTGGGACCGAGAAGAAGGGTTCTCTCCACGAAGTCCGGTAATTCCTCCATTGTTGTGTTTTCGATCCATTCGCGATTCCGATGTTGACTTCGAACTTTCTCCATCTTTAGCGCTTCCAGCTTTCTTGTCTCTACCGTTTTCGACTTTGTGTACGTGTTTCTTGCACTTTTTTCCACCATTTGCAACACGTATTGCCAGTCTTCGACGCTCGTCGTTTCTTCGACCTTCCTTTTCAGGTACTGCTTCGTTTTCTTCAGTCGTTGGAGCGTCCTTTTTGTGTCCTGGATTGTCACACTAATCAGTTTGATTTTCTATTTGTGGACTAGCTTGTTCAGTTTGGCCACGGAAACAGGGTTCACCAGGTTCAAACTGAGATTATAGTTTAGGCAATTTGGAACTAGTTTGAATCTTCGACAATTGAGCATGAACTTCAATCGGTTTTTTGCTTTCGCCATCTTAATTGCCGTTTTCAGCAGTGATTTAACCCAGCTGCTTACTTGTCTTCCGTACTTCCTTTTCACGGTATTCACGAAAAACATTGTGCTTCTGTCACGTTTTTTCTTTCACCAAACTATTTGATATTATTTGGTTTTGATCACCGTTTGCTTTATTTGTTGGTTTTGATTGGTTTTTCTCGGTGAAACTGAACTGCAATTAAACGTCGTTTTTACGTTTCAACCTACTTTTTTATTTTTTCGGTCATCTTCAGAAACTGTCATACAAATACAATAGAAAAGAACAAAAAAGAAAACATTCACAAATTACAAACATTTCACAATTCATAAAATTGACAAAACCACAACACTTACAAATCCGCCGCCCGTCCGTTTCCCAAGGCGGTACTTTTCATTCTAATTAAGGCCGGACGGGACGGTGGTTGAATCGTCCGCCATTGCTCTGTTGCTAGTAAGATGCAAATCTCAACTTCTACTTCATATTATTGACTAGAAATTTGATCGTTCATTTGCTCACTTGTGGTGCACAATCGACTAAAGTTTCAGCTACGTTAGTGCTGGGGAAATTGATATTTGCTTCTTCAAAATCGCGAGGCAAATTGTTAGAAAGAGAGAGAAGATAGGAAAAATTACACGTCGTCCCGTGCGGCCTTAACACCGAAACTCAATACGCACCAATGCATCAGCTACGGGACTCACCCAACACGCGGTCGAAAACGGTCATCATTTTGACTTCTCCAGAACTCGCATTCTGGAGAGAATCGACAACTACGCGAGTAGGCTAACAGCCGAGGTGATCCACATAAAAGTAAAGAAAGACACGACGGTAAACTTGCAGCGTGACGTAGACGGATTCTCCAACACATACAACAATTTGATTAATAAACTGAAAGACGAGCAACAGCGAACCGAACGACGACACAGAGAAGTAGGCTAATTAATTAGAATGAAAAGTACCGCCTTGGGAAACGGACAGGCGGCGGATTTGTAAGTGTTGTGTTTTTGTCAATTTTATGAATTGTGAAATGTTTGTAATTTGTGAATGTTTTCTTTTTTGTTCTTTTCTATTGTATTTGTATGACAGTTTCTGAAGATGACCGAAAAAATAAAAAAGTAGGTTGAAACGTAAAAACGACGTTTAATTGCAGTTCAGTTTCACCGAGAAAAACCAATCAAAACCAACAAATAAAGCAAACGGTGATCAAAACCAAATAATATATAATATAAATATGATTAACGCTACATGAATTTCACGTAATTTATGTACGAATTTTAGATGAAAATAAAGCAGTCTCACCAGCTTGCAACGTATTTGAAGAGGCAAGAGAATTTGAATCCTTACAAAATGCAATAAATATTCATAGATTTTACCCTACCGTAGAATAAATCTATCATTGCATTTTATAGGGATTTGAAATCTTACTTCCTCAAATACGCTACAAGCAGGTGCTAATATGTAACAATTACAGAAAAATCTTTATCAGTCATTTATTTTACAGTATGTAAATACTTAATAAATTTGCACTTACATTTCTACATACGTTTCGGATCCTCTGATCCTTTAAAAGTGCAGAGTTCCAAATAAATCCAAGGATGATAAAGCAAAATCTTTGAAGTCCAACCGTTTTTAACACTCGTTGAACTCCTCTGTTGGACCTCCGCTACCGTCACGAGACTTATGACGCATTCCAGCTCTGAAATTATTGAACATAGAAAAAGTCACAACTGCGTAAAATTAATCACTATTATTTGCTTTAAACAATTCAAATTAACGTTCAGTATTTACCTACAACAAAACTTGCACGGAAACTTTAGGAAGCCGTTTTGCACCAACCTTCTCGACGCCATGTTGAATTGTTTTTCACACCTGAAAGTCACGTAACTTTCGTTCCGCGGAATGTTCCAAGTCAAAATACACTAACACGAACGCATCAAAGCGGTTTACGTGAAAAACTAGGTGGATTTCATCAAACAGGGCGGTGCCTACGACGTGGTTATCGAGTGACAATGACTAACGCCACGTAACTTTGGAAGTTTTAAGGATAAGCATGAGCTACGTGATATTTCACGTAAATCGGACATGAAAACTTTTTAGAGTGTACACATCGTAAATTTTGTGTTGAACTTTTTTCGTTGGATCGGCGCGGGGGCATCTTTTTGTGCACATTTTTGTTTTGTTTCGGTGACGATACTGGGTGACGTTTTTTTTGTTTTACGCTTCAACTTTTTTTTGCCTGCCGATTAGGTCGTTGATTTTTACATAACAAAATCATTTTTCCAATCGTGCAGCATATTTTTTTTATTTTTGTTGTAAGTGTGTTTTTCAAATTGTAGGGGTAGGCGGGGCATAATGAGCAGGTGGGGCATAATGAGCACCTTGTATTTTCACTGTATATTTTCAAATTAACAGAACAAATTGCTTGATTGTAGCCTTATTATCTAAAATCCAATGAGTTGATGACAAAACATTAGTCAAAAAATCCGTTTACCTTGAAAAATTAATCAAAATGCGTAAAGTGGTCAGGTACTGGGAAAATATTATAAGAATCAGGTGACCTAAAATAAGGTTTTTGGTATCGAAATCACAACTTAGTGGGCTTCTATCGATTTTTTTGATATTCCCTAGGCCAATGAAATGTATTTGTAACACTTTTCAACTATTTGTATAATTATTTTGTTGAAAAAATATGATTCAAAGAGTTGGTAGTAGGGTGGGGCAGAATGAGCAACTAGTGAAAAAATAATGAAAATGGTAAAGATCTTCAACAAACAAATTTTAATTTTGGTTTTCTCTGTTTTGATGCATATAGTAAGGTTTTATCTGTAACTTTTAATTTATTAGCTTTAAAATTTCAGTATCTGTTTATTATCACCGTTTAAAAATTGCTCAATAGAAGACTCATTGGGACCCCACAGTTCCCTACAAATTAAACCCCGTAATCCCTTCAAATTCTCATTGATTGTTGCCGGTATGCTTGATCATTGACAAGAATAGTCAATTAGCATTTTATTGTGTACAAAACTGATATTGATCATCCTGCCCCACCTAGGGTGCTCATTATGCCCCACCCCCAAAACGCAACTCGCGATTTTATACGTTTTTAAAAACACAAAATTCTACAACATTTATAACTTTATTCGGAATTTCAACGGTTAGCTTTTGTCAGTTAAGGTTCAAATGAGGATTGAACGTTAAAATTACACATGGGTTGCACTTCATTTATTGGATTTGGTGGCAAAATGCTTAAGCTGCTCATTATGCCCCGCCTACCCCTACTTTTCATAAAACGTCATTTTGAATCGCTAGCAACGATTCTTTTAAGCCCAGATTTTATTGTTCGTCTTTTAGTGCCATTTTGCTTGGCAACGCAACGGTGAGCAGTGTGAACAACGATATGATGCCGATATCATTTACAAGAATGTCGCACTTCGGCATACGGTATTAGGAGAACAACGGTGCGACAGGGCGCGTTTGTTGCCCAATTTTGATATGAATGCTGTTTCCCGACGATGGAGAGGACAGATGACGATCAACTCACGCAAACGGTACGACTGCATCGGCCAAGCATCGACGGCATATTGTAATCCAAGTAATTGTCAATTTTTATTTATAATGAATATGCCTAATGCCGAGAGTCAAACAGAAAAATTATCGTTTGGCGTTTTCACATCTGTAACGTGTACTCTGTTTGCGGATTTTTTGTGCAACATCTAGGGTAGTTTCACCAACTGTAAAAAACTGTTTAAAAGCGTGAAATTTGTGATCAATTTTAACGTGTTTACTCTAGCCCCAATGTTTTTTTTTTTTGTTAAGGGGAAAGAATCAGCTCTTGATTCTTAAATAGTAGCAATAAATGAATGAAGTAGTATACAACTATAATTATAAAAAGAGCAGTTTTGATAATAATTTTTAAATTAGTTTCATATCTCACTTATTGATGCAAATGGTTAATTTTAGATTAGGGCAAATCAAACCTGCTTTTGCATTCTGAATGATTGATTGGAATCGTGTCGTAGCACTTAACTTTTCTGAATAAACAGATAAATAGTTTCCAATCCTAAGGGAAGAGGAGTTGTAGTGTACCCCACTGTGTACACTACTTTCGATTATCAATACATGTACAATAGAAAGTGAGTAGCAACTCACATGCATAATGTATATTATCAAAAGGAATATATTTCAGTTTTGTTCTCACTGTTAACCGAGTCAGATGCCTGCCGAATCCGAATGCTTTGAATATAACATATACCAACAGTATTTCAATGCTTCCATATCGAAATTCACCGATACATTTCTCCCCTCATTTTACAGATCTATCTCAACTTCAATCGGAACAAACTCCTAACGATGTCGGACCAACGAAAGTACAAGGAAGTATTCTCCAAACTGGTCGCCAACGACATACTCCAGCAGGACCTCAGCAGCCAACAATCGACCCAATCCGGTACAACCACCTGTCTTCCGGTGCTATCCAACCACTACGGTAGCAGTAACGCTTCGCACTCGTCCAGTCAAAAACTGCACCTCAAAAGCCTGGTAACGATCAGCGACTCCACGTCCTGGATGCAGTGCGCCGAAGTCCCCCAACCCAGCCGACCGCCCTTGCCGTACCTGTTGGCATCGCAACCGACCAACTACCGGAGCACCAAGTCCACCATGGCACGGCAGGTCACCAACGTGGTCAAGCGGCACAACATGGACACTAGGCAGCTGTACTCGGCCTCCGATAAGGTTATCTAGTATTGAGTTTGGGCGGATAGCTGCAGCTCCTCCTTTAGTTTGGGTTCGGTTGTTATCTGCTCAGTCAATTCTGTTTGTGCCTACTTGCTGCCACTGCTGGCCTGCAGCATTATTTCGTGCAAATTGCGTGTGCTTCGGTTGTACAAAGATGAACAAATTACGTTTCAGAGCGATTTAATCAAATTCTGCCCGAGTTTAAATTTATCAGTAATAAAAATCTATTGTGAGCTTTTGAGCGGTGGTTGGACAGTTTTCGGAAAGAAATTCCCTCTAGGGGCCATCCATTAAGTACGTCACGGTCCTAGAGGGAGGTGGGTGGTGGGTTTGTGAAAATGTGACAAACAATGTATTAAGTATACGAAATACCCGTACGAAGGGGGGAGGGGGTCGAAAAATCCCAATTCTAGCGTGACGTACTTAATGGATGCTCCCCTACCACATATACAACTACAATCTATTGCCCCCTTGAAACTGTACGAATCAATCAAAATGAATTTGTAGTTCAACTCACAAGATTTCACTGGTAGCACTCTACATCCGCTTGGCCAGAGTGTGATGCAAATCATCCTGAACATGGACAAATTGTGATAAACAGAGAACAACATCCGATAGATTGATTAAAATTTATTGGTTATATTAAAAAATAACAAATAATGCTCACTAAAAATCTATATGTACAGGAAAATTAAACACATTAAGATTATAAGAATTAACTAAAAATCATTTTTCTCTTACAACGTAGCATTCGTTAATGGTTGGACACCCATTCCCCGGTGTGTCCTCACTCTTGAATTTCTCTTCGGATTTCCGCGGCTCAACCATCTTGCACCTGTGAATAGTAGGTTCTAGCTGTTTCATTAGTTTTGTCAATTTTATGAAAAAGAAAAAAAAATCGTTCAGAATTCAATGTTCTCCTGATGTTCAACGCCACTGGGTTTCAATTTCAACAGCTCGTTTCCCTTTCATTTTTTTGTTTTCGTTTCGAGAGATGCTTCAATTAATTGGCGCGCTAGGCTAGGCTGTTGCGAACACAAATCGAAAAAAAAATCCTAAATTATACAACACTAACTACCTAACTAAATCGAAGAGGACGAGGAGCAAAAGTAAAGTAACGCGGAAGGCAATAAGCGTGTCGCTTGCTTGTATTAGTTGAATAATCTCTTTTTTCTTGCATGGTTGTTGTAACGCTTTCTATACTTGTGTTTTTTTGTGGTTTGTTTGTGTTGATGCTCTTTTACATCGTGACGAGCCGCGCATTACGAATTACTTGGTGTAAACTAGGTATGTATATTCGACTCAACTCAACTTAACGGTGAACTCAAGTCTCTCTAAGCGTTGCGTTGTGGTGGTGAGCGCCAAGTTGTGGGGCTTTTTAGTCGTGATTTGTGGTTGTGTGTGTGTTTTGTGTCCTTTGGCGCGGACACGGAACATCATCCTGACTATGTAACATGCTTGTGACTTTTTTGTTTTGTTTTGTAGGAATCGCACCAATAACAAATTTCGCAATAAACCATTCTGCAGTTGCAAATATCTACCTACTCGGAGTTCAGCACTTTTTTGTCAATATAAACTTTGTACTATCTTCTTCTTCTTACAAATTTTAGAAAACAATAGCGTTATACCATCTCGCGAGATTGATATCAAAAACATACAAGTTCGAGAGAAGCAAATTTCACGCCGAGAGTCTGGGATCAAATCCGCACTTCCGACTAACTCCAAAAATGAAAAATTCCGGACATATCATCTATTAATGGAATTCAAACATGATCTTCCGACGAAACTAAATAAGCTGATTACAGAAATGGTAGATATTTCGAAATCAAAGGTACAGATTACGTGTTTCTGCTAACACCAGCTTTAAAGGATTGTTTTCCTGCATTGTCACAACATGTCCAGCCCATCGTATCCTTCCAGCTTTTGCCACCTTCCGGATGGCAGGTTTATTGTAGAGTGTAACGACCTCGTGGTTCATTCATCGCTGCCACTCATCGTTTTCCTGCAAATCGTCAAAGTCGGATCCCAAGATCTCCATGCTCGAACACTTCAAGAGCTTGCATGTCCTCCTCGAGCATAGTCCAGGTCTCGTGCCCGTAGAGAACCATACCGGACTTATCAACGTTTTGTACATTTAGTTCGAGGATGGAACTTTTTCGACCGCAGGTTCTGGTGGAGCCCATAGTAGGCCCGACTTTCACAGATGATGCGCCCTCGCATTTTACAGCTAACGTTATTAATTGCCGTTAATGAGAATCCGAGGTAGATAAAGTCTTCCACCACTTCGAAATTGTGCCCTTCTATCGTTACACTGCTGCCTAGGCTTGCCCTATCGTTCGTGGTTCCACCTTCCAGTAAGTACTTCGTTTTTTACGCGTTCACCATCAGTCCGACCTTAGCTGCTTCAGACTGCTGCGCTTCAGATGTGTATACAGTTCCTCTACCTTCTCGCATACAGGGCGATGTTGAACAGCAGGCATGAGAGTCCAAGCACTCGACCTTTTCGTAGTCCCCGACGAAATTCTAACGAACTAGACAGATCGCTCGAAACCCTTACGGAGTTTTTTTTCCACCGCTCATCGTCGCTTTAATCAGTGTAAACTTCGCAGAGAATCCGTTTTTGTCCATGACTTTCCATAGCTCTGGGCAGTCGATAAACAGGTGGTACGTTGGGACCTGGTATTCACGGCATTTATGGAGGATTCGCCGCACGGTGAAAATCTGGCCCGTTGTCGAGCGACCGTCGACGAAGCCGGCTGAGTTCAGCTGCGATTATATATTCACTAGCTGACTTACTGCTCTTGAGCTTAGCGTAGTGAATTTCTCCATAAGTTTCCCAAAAATTTCTCTAGGAGTTACTCGGGAACTGCTCTAGAAGATTGTCGAAAATTCCTTCAGGAATTGTTTAGGAATTCCTTTACGGGTTACTCGGCCATTCTTCCAGGAGCTCCTTGCGAATGCTTACAGGAGTTCTATGGAAATTCCTCAAGGAGTTCCTCAAGAATTCCTTCACGAGTTCCTCGAGATTTCTTCCAGGGGATTTGCGAGTATGCCTAAAGGAGATCCTTAGAAATTTATCTAGGAGCTGCTTGGTAATTTCTCCAGGAGATCACCGAGAATCCCTCTAGCATTTTCTCGGAAGGAATCTTTCAGGAGTTTATCAGAAGTTCAACTGGATGTTCCTATGGACACCTTCAGGAACTCCTTGAGAAATTCCTGAGGAACACCTGGATGAATTTATGGGAAATTTATGGAGGAATTCCTTAGAAATTTGTGATGGAGTTCTCGAGGAATTTCTGAGGAACTCCTGGAAAAACTCCCGACGATCTTCAGGAGGAATTCCCAAGGATCTTCTGGAGGAAATGCCGAGGAGTTTCTGAAGGAATTCTCGATAAACTCCTGGAGGAATTCCCGATAAACCCCAGGATCTTCTGGAGGAATTTACGGATACCTTTGTGAAGCTTGTGAAAATAAATGCGAGGAAGTTCTTTAGGAATTTTCGGGAAAAACCATGAAAAATATTAGGGAAAACCTGGAGAGACAATGCACTATTGCTGGAGGAGTTCTTGGTGAACTTTTGAAGTAAACTTCATGGAAGTTTTGGATGGAATTTCTCGGAAAATCCCTGGAAAAAATTTCGAGGACTTGTGGAGAAATTTCCTGGTTGCTCCAAGATAAACTCTCGGTGTCTTCTATAGAAATTGCCTGGAAACTCCTGCTGGAATTTCTGAAGAAGTGATGGAGGAATTTCCGAGGATCTCTTAGAGGAATTCTCAAGGGTCCCAGAGGAATTCCCGAGCAACTCCAGGAGGAATTTCCGTGGATCTCCTGGAGGATTTTTCGAAGAACTCATGTATTCCCTGATGGAATTCCCGAAGAACTTCTAAAGGAATGTCCGAGGAGCTCCTGTAGGAATTCCTGAGGATATTTTGGAGGAATTCCTAAGAACTCCTGGAGGAATTGTCGAGGAACTGCTAGAGAAATCTCCGAGGATCTCCTGTAGGAATTCCCGAAGAACTTCTGAAAGAATTCCCGAGGATCTCCTGGAGAATTCCCGAGATACTTCTGGAGGAATTCTTGAGGAACTTCTGGAAGAATTCTCGATGAACTCTTTGAGGTTGCTTTGAGGAGTTTCCAGGATGAATTCCCGATGGTCTTCTGGAGGAATTCCCGGATTTTTTGTGGAACTGAAATAAATCCGATGAACCTTGCATGTGAAGCAACAAGACAAATACGGGCAAGGTAACCTTCAAACTTGATTCTGGTGTGAATGACCATATGGTTAACCGTGGTCAAAACGTGTTCTCGGCCTTAAAGAGGTTTTCCATGGATGATCCGAAAAAGTTTTAGATGCCGGCCAGAGTGGACGGATAACGCCGCGCGACGCGGAAATATGCACGCAAAGGAATCACAATCAACAATAGGGAGCTGTCAAATCGTATGGGAAAACCGCGTCGCGTCGCGTGACGCGTCCATTCAGGCCGTACCCTTAGAGAATATGCTACAAATGCGGAAAGCGTGGACATTTCAAACGAGATTGCAGGTCGAAGCGAGACAACGAAGCAAACAGCGAACGAAGAACGCGGTAGTTTTCATGGCAGATCGGCCAAGCAAGAGGGCCTTCGAGAGACTGAGGCAATCGGTTCTTATCGATGTGATTAAGGACCGAAAAACGTTGGAAACGAAGATTTCCGGAACAATCACCGGATGTACCAACCGAGGTGTTACGCATAGTCGCGTATCTTAAATTTTAAGATTACATTAATAACCCTTGAGAACCCCTGTGGTTGAATGCTATACAGCTAGACGAAAAAGAATACTTTCTAAATAGGGATTCTCAGTATAGCGAGGAGGTGTTCCCGTGACAGGTCACCGAAATTGTAAGATAATTATAAGGTAAATGTATTTATTTAGTATAATAAACTTTTTTTTTTAGCTTTTTAGCTAACTGAGACGTTACATGCCGTGTTTGCTGTAAGAGTCGGTTTAGTCCCAAGAAACACCTCCCGCAACACGAGGAATACCACTTCGCATGGTCATGGGCATTTTTATTAACGTCACTTTGATTATTAAGTTCATTCGTGACGGCAGAAAGTGTGAACCACCTGATGAGAGACAGCTTATCCCTTAATCGGCAAATCGTTTTGACGTCACATTGCACTAGAGGTCCTCCTACCTCTAGTCTCTTTCACTCGTTCATTTGATTTCTTAAATACCTCAGGCTGGTGTTCTTCACTTCCGAGAACTAGAGTTATGTGCGAGTCATTTCCTCTCGTTGAACTTTCCGCTCATGATGACGAACACCATCGTCATTTTTTTCAGGCTCAACTTCAATGCTTAGAGAGCCAACCTCTAAGTCGTGGTATTGTCTTACCCAGTACTTTATTGAAGTACGATATCTCGCGTATCGTAGCTAACGACAATCCCTCTTAACCCGTTTCGGTCCTAGTTGGGATTTTAATTTTAAAAAATCACTATGACTTCATTTTCCAACCGATTTTTACGAAATTTTGTACGAAGATCGCGCTACATCTCTAGTTGTATGGAAAAAATTTAAATTGGTATTTTGGTCCTTGGGGTCTGAGTTATTGTAGGGGTTATATGGGTCAAATCAGGTCAAAAATGGACCAACTTCCTTTTAATCACTGATTACTTGTAAAAAACACATGCAATATGATTGCAAACATGTTCAATTATCTTTTTATTATTACAGACGCATAGTTTGAGTAAATAGGGATTGTCTGGTTTTGGTTCCGGATGTTCCGGGTCGCGTTTGGGGTGCGTTCGGAGGACACTTCTCAAACGTTCCCTACACATGACATTTTTTCTTGCATAATTCTAAAAACAGGCTTGTCCTGATTCATTCTTCATAATTTTGTATACTAAGTATATTGAAGGAATATTTAAAGGTTTTTTTGACATATTGCCCGCCATCCCGGATGTTCCGGGAACCTGGGACCATCCGGGGAAGTGACTATTTTCCAAACAGTTATGAAACATAGCTTGCGACATATCAATCTTCATGTTTTTGCCAAACAAGTTTGTTAAAGTAGAATGCAGAGGTTTTAAGACATAGTGGCCGCTATCCCGGATGTTCCGGGAACCTGGAACCACCCAGGAAGTGGCCATTTTCCAAAATGTTATAAAACATGGATTGCGACATATCAATCTTCATAATTTTGCAAAACAAGTGTGATAGAGTAGAATTCAGAGGTTTTTGGAGATATTGGCTACCATCCCGGATGTTCCGGGAACCTGGGACCACCTGGGGAAGTGGCCATTATCCAAACAATTATGAAACATGGCTTGCGATATATCAATCTTCATGATTTTGCAAATTAAGTATGTTAGAGGAGAATTCAGAGGTTTTTGGACATATTGGTCACAATTCCGGATGTTCCGGGAACCTGGAGCCACCCGGGAAAGTGGCCATTTCCCAAACAGTTATGAAACATGGCTTGCGACATATCAATCTTCATGTTTTTGCCAAACAAGATTGTTAAAGTAGAATGCAGAGGTTTTTAGACATAGTGGCCGCTATCCCGGATGTTCCGGGAACCTGGAACCACCCAGGAAGTGGCCATTTTCCAAATTGTTATGAAACATCGCTTGCGACATATCAATCTTCATTATTTTTCAAAACAAGTATGTTAGAGGAGAATTCAGAGGTTTTTGGACATATTGGCCACAATTCCGGATGTTCCGGGCACCTGGAACCACCCGGCGTGGCCATTTTCCAAACAATTATGAAACATGGCCTGCGATATATCAATCTTCATGATTTTGCAAAACAAGTAAGTTGGAGTAGATCTCAGAGATTGTTGAACATATTGGCCGCCATTCTGGATGTTCCGGGAACCTGGAACCACCCGGGGAAGTGGCCATTTTCCAAATTGTTATGAAACATGGCTTGCGACATATCAATCTTCATGATTTTGCAAATGAAGTATGTTAGAGTAGAATTCAGCGGGTTTTGGACATATTGGCTACCATCTTGAATATTCTGGTAACCGGGGACCACCCGGGAAAGTGACCATACCCCAATAAATTATGCAACATGGCTTGCGACATATCAATCTTCATGATTTAACAAATTAGGTAGAGCGTGACGACTCATACGAAAAATTATAAGGTCCAATACAAAAAGTGTGACATAGGTGGGGAGGGGGGGGGGGGTTGAAAATGGTGAATTTTTGCGTGACATAATTTGTGTATCACCCCATATTGGATAATACTCCGGATGATCTGGGAACTTGCAGCTATCCAAGGAAGTGGCCATTTTCCCGGAACATCCAGATATGGTTGCCAATATGTCCAAAAACCTCTGAACTCCACTCTTACATACTTGTTTTGCAAAATCATGAAGATTGATATGTTGCAAGCCATGTATTATAATTGTTTGGAAAATGGCCACTTCCCCAGGTGGTTCCAGGTTCCCGGAACATCCGAAATTGTGGCCAATATGTCCAAAAATCTTCGAATTCTAATCTAATATACTTGTTCTGTAAAATCATGAAGACTGATATGTCGCAAGCCGTGTTGCATAACTGTTTGGGGAAATGGCCACTTCCCTGGGTAGTTCCAGATTCCCGGAACATCCAAGATGGTGGCCAATATGCCCAAAACCCTCTGAATTCTAATCCAACATATTTGTTTTGCAAAATCATGAAGATTGATATGTCGCAAGCCTTGTTTCATAACTGTTTGAGCAATGGCCACTTCCTCGGGTGGTTCAAGGTTCCCGTAACATACGGAATTGTGGCCAATATGTCCAAAAACCTCTAAATTCTCCTCTAACATACTTAATTTGCAAAATCATGAAGATTGATATGTCGCAAGCCATGTTTTCATAACTGTTTGGAAAATGGCCGCTTCCCCGGGTGGTTCCACGTTCCCGGAACATCCGGAATTGTGACCAATATGACCAAGAACCTCTAAATTCTCCTCTAACATACTTAATTTGCAAAATCATGAAGATTGATATGTCGCAAGCCATGTTTTCATAACTGTTTGGAAAATGGCCACTTCCCCGGGTGGTTCCAGGATCCCGGAACATCCGGAATTGTGACCAATATGACCAAGAACCTCTGAATTCTCCTCTAACATACTTGTTTTGCAAAATCATGAAGATTGATGTGTCACAAGCCATGTTTCATAATTGTTTGGAAAATGGCCACTTCCCCGGGTGGTTCCAGGTTCCCGGAACATCCGTGATGGTGGCCAATATCTCCAAAAACCTCTGAATTCTACTCTATCCCACTTGTTTTGCAAAATTATGAAGATTGATATGTCGCAATCCATGTTTCATAACAATTTGGAAAATGGCCACTTCCCGGGTGGTTCCAGGTTCCCGGAACATACGGAATGGTGGCCAATATGTCCAAAAACCTCTAAATTCTCCTCTAACATACTTCATTTGCAAAATCATGAAGATTGATATGTCGCAAGCCATGTTTCATAACTGTTTGGAAAATGGCCACTTTCCCGGATGGTCCCAGGTTCCCGGAACATCCGGGATGGCGGCCAATATGTAAAAAAAACCTTTGAATATTCCTTCAATATACTTAGTATACAAAATTATGAAGAATGAATCATGACAAGCCTGTTTTTAGAATTATGCGAGAAAAAATGTCATGTGTAGGGATCGTTTGAGAAGTGTCCTCCGAACGCACCCCAAACGCGACCCGGAACATCCGGAACCAAAACCAGACAATCCCTATTTACTCAAACTATGCGTCTGTAATAATAAAAAGATAATTGAACATGTTTGCAATCATATTGCATGTGTTTTTTACAAGTTATCAGTGGTTAAAAGGAAGTTGGTCCATTTTTGACCTGATTTGACCCATATAACCCCTTCAATAACTCAGACCCCAAGGACCAAAATACCAATTTAAAATTTTTCCATACAACTAGAGATGTAGCGCGATCTTCGTACAAAATTTCGTAAAAATCGGTTGGAATATGAAGTCACAGTGATTTATTGAAATTAAATTCCCAGCTAGGACCGAAACGGGTTAAACACGCCCTCCAACTCTCATCTTTATCTCTAGCGTCATAGAGCACCAGAGCCCTAATACACTAGATGGCGTCACAACGTTACAGTCATCCGCCAATACTTCGTATTGAACCGCTTACACCGCGATCCACCTTCGATTCTTCACGTGCTGAATACTACTAGTATATGCGTTACGTCTAATATTAGTCCGCATTGCCACCGAAACTTGACCCATGAGTGAACCGAGTGTGTCCGATTCTCAGCCGAGTCAGAATCTTCTAATCAATCTTGAGAAATAGACACATCTTTCCACACTTGCGTATCGTTCTTAATCCTTCGGAGGAACGCATGCCAGGTCGAGTTCCACGTTTCACTCGAGGTCCGCCTGATCTAGCGGGTTACGTCACAGAGGGACACCGAAGTAACCTCCTGCGGAGCATGACGACCATGGTTTGCTAGAACATCAGCCAGCAGCCTCATTGCCTGGGATACCTACGTGTCCAGGCACCCAAAGGTTATGTTCGTGTACTTTTGCACCTCAATCAGCTACGGATGTCCGTCTTTCCCATATTCTAGGGCGAGAAGACAACTCGTGGAGGCAGCGAAAACAGCAGCCTTAGTCCCGTTTGCATGCCTGCTTGCATTTGTGCATAGGCCTCAGTTGAGAAGATACCACAGAGACCGGGTAGCCTAAAACCTTGGACAGACTTGGGGTGTACGTACCATGGTACAATTATCTTGAAATGAGTTTCATACTAATTATTGTCTTCAATCAAGATAGGCGTGAAATAATTTTCTTGACAACTTGTACCATGGTACGAATACCACCAGTCTGTCCCTGATATAAGCTACCGTTCAGACATTTTTTCAGATTCAGACATCCCATCGAGAGACGACCGTGAGCAGTGGTTACGAGCTGTGGAGGAGGAATTGTGCGATGCATCCTCCTGGAGTCCGGTGCTTGAAATCTCAGTGGGTGTTTCGAATCAAAGAGGACGAAAACCGGAGGGACTTCGCGGATTAATAAGGCCGCTCAAGGATTTAAATAATTAACACTAAAGCGGTTCGAATTTGCGGTGTATTCTGGTTTTCTGCTTCACTGCACGTACCTTCTTTGGCTCCTGGAAACCTGCGAGCGCTCGCGACGGGGCTGCTGTTCCAGCGATGGCTAACAAGGCTCGTTGTAGTCCACCGGCAAGGTGGCGGAGCAGCTATCTTTGACCTACGAAGTCTTGAGCTTGCAGTGGCGCTTGGAAATGGTCTGTAATGGCGGTTTGTGGAGATGGTTCTGGACTACAGGCGCTTTTTTCAAACGTAGTCGGCCAACGACGACAAGGCCACCCTCTGTTGAGCCGAGAAGGGAATCTCTCCTTGTGTTTGGGCCTTTGCCCGAGAGCTGTGTCTTCCTTTACGTTTATGGCCCGAAGTCAGAGGAACAGTGGCGATCCTTGGCGTGCACTGGCGGTCCTTCGACGCGCCATTTAGATGCCTAAGTAAAAAAAAAAGTCTTGAATTCGGGATAACCTTGGCACACCTCACTATTGGCCTTTTAACTGGCTATCTTCACTCCACTACTTAACTTTGCACGTCTGATCCACACACTCGCCTGTTTTAAAGTGCACGATGGCCGCCCACCGAAAGTCCTTTGAACCCTTCAGCCATCTCCTAGTTCCGTGACGTCATAATCTTGTGACTATTCACGCCATGTTTAGCTGTAGATCATGATTGCAGTCCAGTGGTTTTCTAATCGCTGAAGTATGTGAATCTACCAAAAATCCTCGACTATCATGGCGCATATTAAAAATAAAACATATTTGAATCCTGTAACAACGGTTACAACTTCCAGATTATCGGTCGAAATTCCACCTCCTGACTAACCTGAGTGTTTAACCAATATCCAAGTCCAATCAAAAATTGGCGTTACCATTTGTTTCAGTGTAGGTATTTTATTTGAAATACTCGTATTCTCTGTGCTGAAGTCAACTCCGATTGCATTCTTGCCAGTAGCCTTGCTGTTTTTGAATTCGACATACTACTGTTATAACTACAGTCATGTAGAAACATGAATAAAAACATACAACTTTTGAAAAATGAGCAATTATACTTGTAATATTTTTCCAATTAATACTCTATTGAATTCTAAGATGATGCTGTCAACCGCTGAATCATTTAACGCGAAATTTGTCAATTGAAATGTGCGAACTAGAATGGCTGTATGGAGGAGAACTGTATGGTTTCTGCTAGGGAACAACAGACAAGCACTCTGTTTTTTTTCCTAAAAAAAGGAAGGAACCCCAAAAATAAACAAGAATTCATCTTACACGGTTCCACTTTCGCGCTCATCGGGAATTAGCGTTTAAATAATTTAAATATTTCACTTACTTATCAGTTACTTTTTTTCTGCTTTTTCATCGTTTTTTTTTAATAATAATTAAACCATACTTTATGTGTATATATTTGAGAAGGCCATTTTTGATTTCATTTTCTTAACGCGCTAAAACTTAAACTTTATCGTTTTCTTGTTTATCTTTCTTGCTCTCTCTCGTTCGCTCGCTCGCTCTTTTGCTATTTTCGCATCTTTCGCACTTTCATAGAAAACATTGCTCGCTGTTTTTTTAATACACATTGTTTGTCTCTCTCGCTATATCTCTCTTTCTGTATTTGTTTTTCTGTATATGCTGTTTGTATGTGTGTGCACTTGAAAGCTAAATAAGAAAAACTATGGCGCTGTGCTTCTTTTTCCTTTATATATTTGCTTGTTTCACTGTGTCTCTTGCTTCTTTTTTTACTAACTACTGCATTTGCTTCTATTTCCTCTTGTTTAGAACACTAGAATGTCGCTGTCTTCTTTTTTACCTTTTCATTTAACACGTTTTTTCGTCTGTTTTCAATTCTTACCGAGAATTTAGCTATTTCACATGATTTTTTTGTTGTTGTCAAAACGTGGTCAATAAAGCACAACTCGATCACACACGTCCATTCGCTCCATTTTTACACCTACTCACCTTCCTCCATATTTACACCCCCACATGCACACATACACTCAGGACACACACACACTCGCACAATGACCGAAAAACATTAATTCAGAGTCACAAACACAAACAATGGTTAGCGCTTTGCTGCTCCTAGCTGCACTCAATGCTGATTACGGTTGTTGCGGGTTTGCTGTCGTTGTCACCTCGTCGCCTTCGTAGTCGTCGTCATGATGATTTGGCCAACCAGGTTGCCCCCCATGGTCGACTACGGTTTGTACTTGATCAACGGTATGTTCTTGGAGGTCAGACACTTGTCACAGCACCATTCGGCGTACACCTCCGCCTGGATGATGTTGAACGCTGCATCCGTTAGTCCGCTGCATGTTCTGTTTGGGTGGGAATGAATGTAGAAAGGGTGGAATTAGATCATTGAAACTATACCGGGTGGCTGATCAACGAAAGTTTAAGGATCATTGAGGGTTTCTCTCTCATCAGAATGGCAATAGGTTAATGGCCCAGTCTTGCCCGAAGAAACATAACTCTACCATTTCTGGGAAATCTTGGAATTTAGAAAACGATACAAAAAATCTTTAGGAGAATATGAAACCAGAGACATCGTTGAATTCCGGAAAATTTATTCGGAATTATGGAAGGAAAATTGTTATCAAATTCAATATTGTACTGATCGAATGCCACAAACTCATAAAATGTGAGTTCTTCCTTCGATAGGGAAGTGAAGCGTGGGTCCCGAGATGAACTAGCCTAGGGCTAAAAATCTCGTTAATACAGAAAAAAAATATACATATGCAAACGCAAAGGCAGATTCAGCAGCTGCCTCTACAACTGATTTGCAATTGGAAAGCTTCCTGATTCGAATTCGAGCAGCTTAATAGAGGTAGTAGCTGATAGTCCAATTAACCCGATTAGACGACTTGTTGAAAGAATCTCTAGAGTAGGTTTTGAATGCAGCAGCGCTCTGATATGCAGAGCAAGCTCGATGATCTTGCCGATCGCTACTCGGCGGGGTTTGGTACGTTTGACATAAGGTCGTTTAGCACAAGGACATTTGACATAGAGGAGTTTGGAATAAAGAAGATATCTCGCGTTTAGTATCATACAGGCGTATCTACAATGATCGATTTCTCTTCGTCGATTTTCTCTTCGGATTATTCCGGAAAATACGACCAATATTCGGATGATCTCTCTGTATATTCCGGTGAAGGACGACTAGGACTAGCATCTAAAACAACAAAAACAACCAAAAATGATTTGCAGGCCAAGTTATTTGCCAAAGAGAAAATCGATGAAGAGAAATCGATCATTGTAGATACGCCCGTATGATACTGAGCGCGAGATATGTGAAATATATTAGGGTAACATCACTAGACTTCGCCATTGCTCTAGTCTTCGCCCCCTCCATACAAACTCCATTTTTTATGTATGAAATGGCGAAGATTAGAGCAGAACTTTAGGGGACGAAGTCTAGTGTTTTTACCCTAATTAAAGAACAGCCTTCAATGGAAAGAACCCAAACTTGTTAGTGGTACTTTATTTAGGATCCCTTATTTTCAAAATAACCTTTTGCATCCATGAATATTATCTCCTTAGCGCCCAATGAAAACACCACCCCCGGCGAAGACTGGTGAGGGAGCCTAGCTATTTAGCACTGTAGTTGGAGGAAATGCCAATGCAGAACCCGTAGCTTCCGGGAAGGTAAGCTCAGCTCCCTGGGTTAGTGGATTGGTGTCAGGCCCTGCGAGCGAAGCATGCGAACCGATACCAATGGCGACGACCACAGCGACCAAAAGGGACTTGCGATTGGAAGCTCGGTACCGTCAAACGGGGTGACTTGCAACACTTTTCAGATGTTTCTCCACATAAGAAGATACACAAAAGGGTTTCATGTTATTTCTCTTCGTCATAGTTTTAATAGGCATTAGTACGGTGGTATCACATTTCCCGGAATGCCATTTCCCGGAGTGACATTTCCCGGAATGACATTTCTCGGAATGACACATTTCCCGGAACGATAATTTTCCCGGAATGCCACTTCCCGGAATGATCATTTTCCCGGAAAGCCATTTCCCGGAATGCCATTTGCCGGAGTGGCATTTCCCAGAATTACTAATTTCGAGAAATGAAGTATCAAGTCATTAGGGAGCTAGCGTGCTAGGTTATTGAATTGAATGGCTTAATGGCTTCTAAGGACGGACATTGGGCAGCCTAGTCGAATAGTTTGATTTTGATATGTGCTCGAGGTATGTGCACCTTGAAAGAACAGCCTATTTTCAAAAGAAGGAAAAATATCTGATGGGAGAGATTGTGATGTGGTCAATATTACAGTATCATTGCATCCTAATTAAATGAATTGCTAATGTTTTTTTTTTTTTTTTTGCTAGGTTTCTAGCTGCACTCTGAATAGAGTTGAAACCTCTACACTAGACCCGAAGATAGAAAAGAGTACGTAATCTTTCAGAAACAGTTTGCCAGCCGTACGCGGAAAATGATATCCATTAAGACACTGTTGCAACTGACTCAGAAAGTTACGGTAGAAGATTGGAAAGTTTTCAATTGGTCAGTCAGTCAGGATTTGCCTATGTAGTGTTATGGTCACACGGTTTGTGTTTGTTTCCTTGTTTGATTTTGTGGTATGGTTAAATATGTATTTCTCCTCGTTAAGTCAGTTGTTGTATGTTTCTTTTCATCGAATCAATCGAACCCTGTATGTTAAAATATAGTCGATCTTGTGTCAAATTGTTTTCTTGATTTCGCTAATCGTTTTCTACTTGTGTTCATCTCTTGTGTCCTTAAATTGTCATCAAAATCCACAGAAACATGTAACTGAACTTCTGAACATCTAAGAGATAATTAAAAATAATTCGTTCAATTGTCCTATCCGTCCTACCTAGATGAACCATGTCATTTTCTCAAGCGTAGCCTAGAAATGTCAACCTAGTCATACACAAGTAACGTTGTTCAGTTAATATGAAGCAGTCAGTTTTTGTCCAACATGTCACGTCGAACGCATTGACGTCAACAATGCGTTTATGTGTTCGCACGTTAGCTTCGAATCTATCAGCACAATTAAGTGCTGCAAATCTCCTTTCCACTATTGATTCTTCGGTCGATTTCAATTGCTTTTTTTAAAGAAAATATGATCAACCAGCATTGTAAAAATTCGAAAAAGCGACTATGACATTAATAAATTACTAATCAAAATCAACCGAGAAACGTGGGAAATAGAGCCCAAACAACATTTTGAAGTCTGCTGGTTGTAAAAGGTTCCAAAACCTGTCACAAATCCTATAATACTTTTATTAGGATTTGTAACGATCATCAAAACCTTCTCAAATCCAACCGGCTTGGAACTATTGCTTGGGAATAGACTCTACTGAGCCCCGGCGGTTCCTCCTGTTTATCGAGCATGTCTGATGCATATGATCAGCCATACTCCATCTGCAGCAGCCGGTTCGTGATGAACCGTTGGAGGCGCATTAAAGTGTTAAAAAGGTGATATGTTTCACTAAAGAACACTACATTACAATAATCAAAATGAAACTCCTTCACTTTAATACCGTCAACCCCTGCGAACTTGGCCAGGGAATTAAATGAATTGCTAATGTTGTATACATATACCGTCAGTGTACCAGTGGCCGCTCATGACCCAATAGCCGCTCACTGTTGCAAAAATCAAGTTTGCACGCATAAATACACTTTTTTCGGTGCTGATATTCTTGGACAATATAAATTAGACGAGAGCAAAGCCATTTTATGCAACATTTACCGGATAACATAAATTTTAAAAACAAAACAATGAAATTTTTTGAGCGGCTATTGGGCCCAAAAAAGCTGTAGCTAATTTCATGTGTTCCAATAACCGCTCACGCAAAAAAAATACGTCAAAATAGTAAAATCTGCCGATTTTAGTACACAGTGTGTTTAATCCCTATTATACACTCCTACGGGACAGGAAAAAATAATTGTAAAAACATAGAGTTGCAAAAATAATGCACTTTTCCGCAAAAGTCTATTTAAAAGATGGCATAAATTTGTTCGTGAGCGGAATTAGGACCACTTTGGTCTCACACCAAATGTAATAAAATCATACTATTATGAAAAGTTTTACATAAGTCTTGATTTGTATCTGATTGCACTTAGATTGAACTAACATAAAATGGAAAAACCTTACAAATTGGCTTAACAGTCATTCAAAAGATGATGTTTTTCTGCGAAACTGGCCTTAGATGAGCGGAATCTGGTACCGTGATTTCGGGTGAAATTGATCAATGGGGTGAAATTGATCGACGTGAGGGCAATTTTTATTTGTCAAAAATGAAGCTTTAAACTTAAAATACTTTGTAGAAAATGACCATCATCTGGCTCAAGGGTTATTGAATGATGAGCTTACATGTTTTACAGCTAATTAGTCACATATTTCTGTATCAAATTTATTATTTTCCGAAATTGCGTGTTCGGTAAATTTTAAAGACCCTTTCAAACTTTTGTTATCGTAGCTGTATCGTATATGAAATAAATATTCGAATGAATGTTTACAGCTGCCACGTGTTCGCTAAACCCGATTTCGTCATCAAAAGTTCTATAAATATTGATATTTATACAAAAAATTGTACTTTTGCTCAAGTAATGACTTGTTTAGTATGAAAATTGCATACTTTTAGGCGTTTTCTTTAGATTTATTAAACTTTAAACATAAGTAATTAAGAATTTACTAAACATTTTAAAAAGCATTTCGCACTCTGGGGTGGTTAATTCAGCTGGAAAATTTATTTTCAGCACTTACAAAGATATTTCACTAACTGATCAATTTCACCCCGAAACTAAAATTTCTGATTTTTTATTTTAAGTGTTGTTTATTGCAATAAAATGATTTGCAATAAAAATTTCAACCTCGTTCACTGATGAAATCTGTGGCCGTACTTGTTTTAAAGCATTAAGTTTGACCATATCGATAACTATTCAAAAATTAGAAGCCAAAAACTGTGAAAAGTGATCAATTTCACCCGAAATCACGGTACCCTGATGGTACTTCGAAAGAACAGCCTATTTTTAAAAGAAGGAAAAATCTCTGATGAGAGAGTTAGTAGTATATATATGCATTTATGATAATCAAGCCATTCAACTCGGCTGCTATACTGTACTATTGACGCCACTCTACTAACTTTCCCATCAGAGATTTTTCCTTCTTTTAAAAATAGGCTGTTCTTTCGAGGTGTATGCTGCCTATAATCGCATAACTGTCATACGAATAGGAAACCCAGCAAATATGGGACTGATATGCGATCATAGGCAGTATGTGTTTCATAATAATACCATTCCATTAGACTGCCCAGTGGCCGTCCTTTTGAAGCAGTGGTAGTTTACTTTAAAATGAAGTACAGGCTGATAGGTTGGTTGCATTTGTTGTTTTTTTGGTATGTACTTTGCTATGTTGGATGAGAAGGTCTAAGGGCTTTCGACTAAAACATCATCGATTTATCAAAGACAACCGGCTGGTTGGTCCGATGAGAGCACGACATACGAAGTCCTTCACGGACAACCGAATGGTTGGTCCGATGAGAATATGCCAATCAAGTTCCCTCACGGACAACCATGAGGGCACGATAAAATCAAATTCCATCATTTTATATATTAAAGGCTTGATAAAAAGCTCTTCCAATTATAAAGAAAAGGAGATGTGGTATTTTTGTGCTAATTAAAGCTGAGGATTATGATTGAATTCACTACCAGTTCAACTGCCAAGAAGATAACACGCAATCCACCAAAAAGTCATCCGACCTGTAATATCCTATTCGGCCTATTGACACTTTCGTTCTGAAGTAACATAGTTCAGCCTCAATGATCCAGCATCATTCCGGGAAATGTCACTCCGGGAAATGGCATTCCGCGAAATGTGTCATTCCGGGAAATGACATTCCGGATAATGTGTCATTCCGGGAAATGTCACTCCGGGAAATGGCATTCCGGGAAATGTGTCATTCCGGGAAATGTCACTCCGGGAAATGGCATTCCGGGAGATGGCATTCCGGGAAATGTGATACCACCATTAGTACTCTTAAATACATGTATAGGGTGGGGCGGGGCAAGATGGGTCGCGGGGCAAGATGGGTCAGTGCCATTTTCGGGCGCATTACTCATGTTTTGATTATGTTAATAATTTTGTTAGATGACCAGCATGAATATACAAAAGTTTGGGGCATTGATTGAAAAATTATTCACTTTCATTGGAAATAAAAAATAAAATGGTTTTTAGCCATTTTTCTTATGCGATACATCCCATATAATCACCATATAAACGGCCGCGGGGCAAGATGGGTCACCTTCAATTTTGAACGTATTTTTGGAGCATTCAAAAGTTATTTATTTTTTATTACAAGACTATCTCATAACTGACTTCAATCAAGAGGAATGAACGCTTAAAATTATAACATAAAATTATGATATTTTTTTAGCGAAAACATCGATTTTCAAGTCGCCTGAGGACCACTCGAATAGTTAATTTTTTTATATTCCAAATAAATTTATAAAATGTTTACTAGTAGCTCTTGTTTACTCAGTATGGATATGGAGCATACCGTCAGTGTACCAGTAGCCGCTCATGACCCAATAGCCGCTCACTGTTGCAAAAATCAAGTTTTCACGCATAAATACCCCCTTTTCGTCGCTGATATTCTTGGCCAATACAAATTAAATGAGAGTAAAGCCATTTTATGCAATATTTACCAAATAACATAAATTTTAAAAACAAAACAGTAGAATTTTTTGAGCGGTTATTGGACCCAAAAAAGCTGTAGGAAATTTTATGCGTTCCAATAACCGCTCACGCAAAAAAATACGTGAAAATTGTAAAAACTGCCGGTTTTAGTACACAGTGTATTCAATCACCATTATACACTCCCGCTGAACCGGAAAAAATAATTGTAAAAACATGAGAGTTGCAAAAATAATTCACTTTTCCGCAAAAGTCTATTTAAAAGATGGCATACATTTGTCCGTGAGCGGAATTAGGACCACTTTGGTCTCACACAAATTGTAATAAAATCATACTTTTATGAAAAGTTCTACATAAGTCTTGTTTTGTATCTGATTGTACTTAGATTAAACTAACTTAAAATGCAAAAACATTACAAATTGGCTTACCAGTCATTTAACAGATGATGTTTTTCTGCAAAACTGGCCTTAGATGAGCGGAATCTGGTATCCTGATGGTATATGAATGCGGAACAAATCTTATATATTGACGTTTTTCGTTAAGAAAATGTGAATTTCCTAAAAGGTGACCCATCTTGCCCCGCCCTTTTTTCACGGCGCAAAATCGATCACTTTTTAAAACTGCTTGTTTAACATCATATTTTGTATTTAATGATCTTTTTATCGACTTTTAGCATAGCTAACTAGTGTATTGAAGAGTAGCGGAAGAATACAAACCAATACGATTTGTATTTACAAAGTTATGGTGATGCATCCTTAGGTGACCCATCTTGCCCCGCCCCACCCTACACAAAAATATTGCTTTTCTTATTTTTCTGGGAAATATGAAAATGAGGGGTGTTGCAAGCCACCCCACCTGCGGGGTGACTTGCAACATGAATGCAATCAGTCTTAAAATCAGTCTTAAAACAATTTAATCATCTTGATTCTCGGTTTTTCGTTATCCTTGGATGGTCCCGCAGTAGGAAGAGAAGGAAATGATTGATCCTTGGCCTATTTCCGGTTTACTGGTAGTCCATCCCTTGGGCCATTCTTATTCTTCTTTGTGGGCTTTGCTGGTGTCGACGATGAAGTCTTCTCTCTTATATCTTCGGCCGTCACCGAATGTCCGGGTTCAGTGTGGATTCGTTTTTTGCGGGTCTGTCCTACTTCCGGAGATTTCCCAAATCGCGCTTCCTTCAAGACGTGAACAAAAGCATTAGACCAAGTTTTTTCGGATTCTGCTTCCGCGTTCCTTTTGTTCCCAGGAAGTTTCCTGAGAACCTGTTGTGGATTGAAAGGGTATATTCCGGTTGTACGGAATCCAGCACGCAGACTGGTAGCAGCACTATCGAGTTTCTCAATTGCCTTTCTGAGAAGCCCTGGAAACAAATGTTTCGGGACAGTTCCAGAAAACTTAGCTTTATACTCTAACAGAACATTCCTCCATTTAATTTTCAACGGGCGGAAGAACGCAACATCGAGTGGTTGGCATAGATGCGTACTATTGGGTGGAAGGAGTACAAACCGGATGTTGTGCTCCTGGCACGTTTGTATAACTCGCATGGACAAATGACTTGCAAGATTATCACCGATTAGGATTTTCGGAGCTTGACCACTAGCATCATGTTTTCAAGTGCGGGAGTGCCACCTTAAAAAACCATTGCTCAAACAAGTCACTGTCGAACCAACCACTTTTGGAACAGCCGTATACAGTGTGCTTGGGCCCTCCTGATGTCCATGTGTCATACAGAAAACGTACACAACATGTGGGGGAAGCAATGTTCCCGACGCTGTACCAGCAAACATCACGGAGGTGCTGGTTTTAGTTGAGTCGAGAATGCGCTCTGCATGTTTTGCGCCACGTCGTACAATGACCTTCGTGCGTCAAGGATCATCCGTAAGGTTGGTTTCATCATAGTTAATGATGAGATCGGGCTTTACATCTTTGACGGACTCCTTCAAGTTATCGAAATAGGTAGAAATAGTTTCATTCGAAACAGCTGCTCGACATCTCTTGATGTTTTCAGACAATCTGTTGGACAGAATTGTGTGGCGCTTCAAGAAAGACGTGCACCAGTCGTTTCCAGGACAGTTGTCTTTAAAACGGTTTTCTTTCCTTGCTTGGTTATTCAAGATGTCTTTTACGAGCAACTTTAGATCGCATCTCTGGAACGGCATTCCCCACTCCGCTGCTAGTAGTAAACCTTCCTCAAGCTTTTGCTCCTCTTGACATGACAGCACCGTTTCTCCTCCGTAAACACGCTTCTCGGCCTCTTCCTTTTTCAGGTACCGCGAGACCGTCGATGGGCACAAGTTGTACTGTTGGGCTGCATCTCGGATAGATTTGTTGTTCTTTTTAACTTCTAGCACTGCTTTTTCCAAAGTTTCCTTTGAAAAATTGGCATATGTGCGACCTCCGAGGAACTTTTTGTATGTCCTTGGCATCCTTCCGGTAGAAAAGAGCCCTGTGACAAAGAACAGTTGATAAAATTATGTTAGAAAGTAAATTAATAGCTTTTTGATGCATTAAACAATTTCACAATAACTGTTGCAAGTCACCCCGCAGAGGCAGTTATATCACAAAAGTTGATATTTTCAAATTTAAATGATTCGTTATTAGATGTACAAACTTCGAGGAGGACCCATTAGGTTGAATTTATTATCAGTTTTTCATGATCACTTACGATTTTTGATGATGAAATTGCAGCTTAAACGACCAAGTGTATTACCGGTGATAGAAAACCAATAAACATTCGAAATTTCACTTGACCAATGACCAAACACAATCATTCGGGTGTAAACAATAACCTCTTGGCGATAAATATTGACATTTATGTTTGTTTATATAGTAAACACCCAAAACGTGCGTATTCACACTAGTGTTGCAAGTCACGCCGCCGTTGCAAGTCATCCCGTTTGACGGTACGTGGAACTGCAGATCTCTCAACTTCATCGGGAGCACCCGCGGGTTCTGCAAGGAGGTGTGTTGGGCAGGATCTATGATGCGAACGCTTAGAGGTAATCATACCATCTACCAGAGTTGCGGCAACACACGTGAGCTGGGAGCAGCTTTTATGGGAACGTTCAAAAATTACGTCCAACATTTGGGGGAGGGGGGGGGGGGGGTCCAGAAAAGTGTGACAGTACGTGTATTGAGTATAGGAAAATTGTGTGACAGAGGGGGGAGGGGGGGTCTAGAAATCCCGAAAAACGATGGACGTAATATTTGAATCTTCCCTATAGTGATGGGCGACATGCAGAGGCGCGTGATCGGTTGGTGGTCGATCGACGAAAGAATGTGCAGGTTGCGGATCAAGGATCGATTCTTCAACATCAGCACTGAAGCAATGATGATGAAAAAGACCCATTTTACGCGCAGCTCCAAAGCGAGTACGACCGCTTCCCAAACCACGACGTCAAGATCATCATAGATAGGAGAACCAAACGCTCAGGTAGGCCAGGAGGAGGAATTCAGACCGACGATTGGAAAGTTCAGCGCCCACCAGCTGACGACCGAAAATGGCCTACGCCTCATCGATTTCGCCGCCTCCAAGAACATGGTCATTCGTAGCACCTTCTTCCAGCACAGCCTCCCGTATCCTTACACCTGGGGCCTGTAGCATAATGAAAATTTTACTAATAATATTAGTCTTGTAGCTTGTAACTTATAATTTTCTGTTGCATAAAAATACTACAAGTACAAGTTACAAGTCCAATACTACAAGTCAGATGGACTAATATTATTAGTAGAATTTACAAGTGTATGTTGCATAAACAAACTAGAAGTATAAAATATTAGCTATGACTTGTACTTTTGATTACAAGTCTCAAAGGTCTTGTAAAATAATTAACAAGTTAGATTTAAAGTATTGCAGAAGTCATATTTAGTTTTGAATATATCGATTTACCATTTTGATGAACTCAAAAAATATTATTTATCTAACATGTCAACCTTAATTCCAGTTTTCGACGATTAAATTTGGCAGTATGTATTCGAAACTCATTGAAGAGAAAATTGCGTTGATGTACACTTTGTATCCAAAATATAATTTCTGCTGAGTCTCTCAAGTTCTCCAAAGTTTCTACAATACTCATCTTTGATTGGAGGTTCTTGGTAAAGTTATGGTTATTATGGTCACTGCATAAGCACAGGTAAAGTTGCAGATGCGAAATAAATTTGAATCAATTGCTTGTATTGCGCATCATTAAGTTAATCAAGAGCTACAAAGTAGATAAAAGCTCAATTTTTGCATCCCAGATCACTTGGGATTTCAACAAGAAGCATAATACATGTTGCTAAATCTTTATACATTATTTTTCAACCATTACTATTAAATCTTTGGGACATTTTACTAAAAATCTAGGTACTTGTAGTGCCATACTTTGTAAAAAAATATTTCGTCAGAGCGGCCGAAAATTATCCAAACAGCATATGCTTTTCTTCATCTATCGTATAAAGAATGCAAAACTTCCGGATGTTACGCGGAAAATGCAGAATATAAACAAACATCAACTGCCATTTCAAATTAATAGTGAACTGTCGGATGAATTTTGACAGGTAAATGAACCAAAACAACTTGTATTTTCATGGTCACTAATATTACAAGTGCTAATAATATTAGTGGAAAATTGAGCCTTTATGCACAAATTATTAGCACTTGTAATATTAGTACTTGTAACTTGTAACTTGTAGCTAATATTATTAGCCCGATTATGCTACAGGGCCCTGGAGATCACCACAATAAACACGGCACTTCTCCGACATTATCGACGTCAGGACCTGTCGTGGCGCAAATGTTGACTCTGATCACTACCTGGTGATGGTTAAACTGCGTCCAAAACTCTCCGTTATTAACCCCCGGTACGATCCAGAGCGAATGTAGCAACCGGATGTCGCCACCGCATACGCGCGGAATCTCGAGACAGCGTTGCCAGACGAGGGTGTGCTCGATTGGCTCCTCTAGAGGACTGCTGGAGTACAATCAAAGCAGTCATCAACAACGCAGCCGAGAGCACCATCGGGTACGTACAATGGAATCGACGAAACGTTTGGTTCGACGAGGAGAACAGAGTTTGGTTCTGGAGGAGAAGGACGCAGCACGGGCGGTAAGGCTGCAGCATGGAACCCGACAGAATGTGGAGCGATACAGACAGAAGCGGAAGCAGTAGACCAGTCTCTTCCGGGAGAAAAAGCGCCGCCTGGAAGAAGGAGAGTGCGATGAAATGGAACAACTGTGCCGTTCACAAGAAACACGTAAGTTCTACCAGAAGCTCAACACATCCCGCAAAGGATTCGTGCCGCAAGCCGAAATCTGCAGAGATAAGGACGGGAGCCTCCTGACGGACATACGTGAAGTGATCGAAAGGTGGAAGCAGCACTTCGACGAGCACCTGAATGGCGAAGAGAATGATGGCACGGGGGATCAAGGCAGCGGGAAAATTACTATCCCAAGCAGCACACAAGTCACAAAAGAGTGTCGACAGCTTAGGTTTTTGGTTGGACACGAATCATTTTCAAGTTATTCTGCTTTTGAGTTAGAATTACATGAGTGTAGCTCTTGTACAACCGAAAACCTGCTCTGTCGACACTTCTTTGTGACTTGTGTGCTGCTTGGGATGTTGGTGCAGCAGGAGACGGGAACGAACCAACTCCCACGCTGAGGGAAGTTAAGGATGCCATCCACCAGCTCAAAAACAACAAAGCGGCAGTTAAGGATGGTATCTCAGCAGAGCTCATCAAGATGGGTCCGGAAAAGTTAGCCATCTGTTTGCACCGGTGAGTAGTCAAGATTTGGGAAACCGAACAGCTACCGGAGGAGTGAAAGGAAGGGATAGTTTGTCCCATTCACAAGAAAGACGACAAGTTAATGTGTGAGAACTTTAGAGCGATCACCATTTTGAATGCTGCCTACAAAGTGCTATCCTTGATAATCTTCCGTCGTCTGTCACCGAAAACGAATGAGTTCGTGGGAAGTTACCAAGCTTCATCGACGGCCGGTCGACAACGGACCAGATCTTCACCGTACAGCAAATCCTCCAGAAATGCCGTGAATACCAGGTCCCAGTGCATCACCTGTTCATCGACTTCAAAGCGGCATACGACAGTATCGACCGCACAGAGCTATATGAAATCTTTCCCGGGAAGTTCACCAGACTCATAAGAGCAACGATGGACGGTGTGCACAACAGCGTAACCCAGGTGGCACGGACATTATTGCTAGAACATTTGGAACGGAGGCAGAACAGTACACACGCCTGAAACGTGAAGCAGCAAAGGTCGGACTGGTGGTGAATACGGCTAAGACAAAGTAGATGCTGGTAGGTGGGATTGAGCGAGACAGGACAAGCCTTGGCAGCAATGTTAACCCTTTCCTTCCCACGACTTTGAACGACTATATCTATGCCAAAAAAAATGTTTCCGAAAAAAGTGGTAAAACAAAAGTTATTGCAAATTGGCTAAATTTTTCGAAATCAATGATAAAAAATTTGGTTGTAAATCAATAGGTTTTTGATTGTTTATCAATAGTTCAACTATTGAAACAAGTAGTTAGTAGTTGGGTTAACCTTATTAGGTTGTAATAATATTCTAAAAATTATTGCATCATATTCATCTAATTCCGTTTGTCCGGAATTCATGGTGCTCTAGAGCAACCATGGGAAGTAGAGGGTTAAGATAGACGGGAATGCCTTCGAGGTGGTGGAGGAAAACGGCTACCTCGGATCCTCACTGACGGCTGACAACAACGTGGGTCGTGAAATTCGAAGGCACATCAGCGGAAGTCGGGCCTACAACGGGCTCCAGAAGATGCTGCGGTCTAAAAAGTTTCGCTCACGCACCAAATGCACTATGTACAAAACGCTAATAAGACCGGTGGTCCTCTGCGGACACGAGACATGGACCATGTTCGAGGAGGGCCTGCAAGCACTTGAAGTTTTCGAGCGACGCGGAACGATCAAGGACGATCTTCGGCGGTGTGCAGGAGAAAGGAGTGTGACGGAGAAGGATGAACCACGAGCTCGCTAAATGTGATGTTGAGCAAATAAATGTGTTCGTTGTACGTATTTTGATAACTGCAAGCTGCGAAACGGTGAGTCGATAAGGAGCGTTAAACATAACTCTGGTCTTCACAAGTTCCTGCCTCATGCTTTCACGGGTCAATCGATCACGATACGATCAACGATCAAATCTGACTATACATGTCAATGGTTGCTCCTCCGTGATTGATCTGAGCTGGTACCAATTGCACTGAGATCCAAATGAATAAGGGCTGGAACACTCCACTTATTCTCAAAGTGCAATTTAAGCAGCTCATACATTTTGGATCAATAACGGCGCTGGCCACGTCCTTATAGTCAGTTGGGGAGGGAAAGGAATGTTAGAGTGTGCTGGTTGTTGCTACTAAAGATCGAGATCACCTCTGCATCCCCACAACTAGCACGGACTGGGGTATTTGTTAGACGGAAAGGATGGGAGTTCTAGGAGTCACCGTTGGGTCGGTGATGCGATCCATGGATAGGGGTTATTTATAGTAATTGCTCAGGCGCAAGAGAATATATAACATAATGATATGCGGAGGTTTTACAAAACTGTCAATGGCATGCGGAAAAAAACAGCGTCTTCTCTTCTCCCGTATGTGCAAGGACCGCGATGGAAACTGGCTGACAGACCAAACAATGGTGACTGCTGGGTGGATAGAGCTGTTTCTGTTGAACGGTGGAAATGGAATAGCGACGAACAGAATCATATCGACGACAACCTACAGGCTATTGACGATCGCCAATGGAACTTCCAACACTTCCAACAAATTTTATTAAAAAATGTATTCAAAACGATTTAGAAAGAAAGAGAAGGTATAAAAAATACACGTCCTTCCGTATCAACCTAAGATTTCTAAACACGTATGAAATGATTACAAGTAAAGGAATAAAAAAAACAAGTAATGTAAAACTCGAAAAGTACTCACCTATGAAACCAAAAGTTGCAGCCCTGCTCACACAAAATTGCTTGATCGTTGTCATGTACTTCTTTGTGGCATCCGCCGCAGGGATAGATTGGCGGTGCGTTCGGGTTCTGCGGATTGAACACTTTCGACTGGTCCGGCGGATACAGCTTACCGGACGTCACAGGCATCGGCTTGGGGCCGAACATTCCCATATGGTGATGATGATTCGGCGGAGGTCCATTTCCGGGTGGACCTAGTCCACCCATTGGTCCTCCTGGGCCTCCCATTGGGCCACCGGGTCCACCAGGTCCCATCGGGCCGCCCATCATGTGGGGAGACTGCAGTGGGCTTCCACCCATACCGCCGCCCATTCCTCCCATATGCCCCATTGGACCACCCATCGGTCCTCCCATGCCCATACCGCCAGGTCCTCCAGGACCCATCGGTCCACCAGGTCCCATCGGTGGCCTATGTCCAGCATGGCCGCCAGGTGGCATATTTCCATGTGGTGGCATTCCCATGTGATGATGCATACCTCCCGGTACGGGTCCTCCTCCACCACCACCTAACGACGGTGGCATGTGTTGATTCTGCTGGTGATTACCGGGATGACCTCCGGGGTGGTGTGGTGGATGATGATTCATACCACCACCCATTGAATTCGGTGGCATCCCACCCATTCCTCCGGGACCCATTCCAGCTGGGTTCATTCCTCCTAAACTATTGCCACCCGGACCTGGTCCCATACCACCAGGGTTTGGCCCTCCTGGTCCCATTGGCCCCGTTGGACCCGCACCTCCCACCGATCCTGGACCACTGTTAGGTCCGCCAGGCCCTCCTTGCGTGTGTTGTGCATGAGGAGATTGTTGAGGAAGCGGAGAAGCGTGAGGTTGCTGCGGAAGCGGCGGATGAGGCGGAAGTGGCTGGGATTGAGCGGCAGGAGATTGATTCGGTGGCTGAGGTTGGTTGGACCCCATCGAAGGCGACGGGTTAGGTTGACTCACTTGTAACTGTTGTTGCTGGTTGTTTGCCTGTGTCTGTTGCGATTGTCCGGGACCCTGCTGACTACTATTCGATGATTGCTGTTGGGGACCCAGCTGATGAGGTAATTGATTAAGGTTCCCTGATTGCTGATTTGTCATTGCACCATTGGGTAAGTTCATCCTATTATTACTATTAACTCCGGCTAAGTTGGGTGACGTTTGACCGCCGACGGTTGGACCCGCCGAGGACACCGGTTGACTATGGCCGGCCGAGTTGGGACCTAGGGGAACGTGATTCGGGGGACCATTTCCGAGGGGACTATTCATTGGGGGACCCATTGGACCATTGTTTATGTGACCCCCACTCGTGTTCATTGGACTTCCTATCATTTGTCCATGTCCACCGTGAGGAGATCCCATTCCGGGCATCGAATTCATAGGACTTCCAATGTTACCTCCACTCATTGGGCTTCCTACGGATTTGTTGTTCATTTGTTGCTGACTCATTGGGGACATGCCACCCATAGGGCCCATTGGAGACAGAGTTTGATTCATGCCACCCATTGGACTTAGCCCGCCCATTTGAGCACCCGGAATGGTTCCCATGGGACTCATTCCCCCTCGTTGTATGGGTCCGTGGGGTCCCATGGCACCCATTTGTCCCATTCCGGAGTTCATATGCATTGGATGTCCCATAGGGCTACCCATTCCCATTGGACTCATTCCTCGCATTGGTGGACCTTGAGGTCCTCCGGGTCCCATGGGTCCATGAGGTCCCAATCCGTGATGAGGCGATCCATGTCCTGGTCCATGTCCCATTCCATGAGGTGGCATTCCATGCATTGGTCCTCCGTGGGGTCCACCATGCGGTCCTCCGTGCGGAGGACCGTGATGTCCCATTGGACCGCCCATGTGGTGAGGATGCATTCCCATGGGTCCCATCCCCAACGGACCGCCATGTCCCATACCTCCACCTCCCATATGGCCCATCATTCCGGGTCCTCCGTGATGCATATGGCTTATGTGAGGTGAAGGTGTATGCGGTGGCGTGTCGTCAAAGGGATTAGACGCCACTATCGTGTCCCCGTATCCGGTGGGAACCGGCGGCGCTAGATCCTGCGGCGAATGCGTTGGCTGTGGTTGCGAGGCTATCGAGTTCGCGCTGTTGGCGTTGGAGGTTTTCCTTCGCTTCTTCGGCTGACTTGGGGCGGAGATGGGCAGCTGGGGCGATTCGGAGGGCGACTTGAAATCCGGCGGACAACCGAGTCCGGGACCTGGCATACGGTATGAAGACATTCCCAGATTATGTGTCATAACTCTGCTACCACCACTATCTGGTACCAGGGACAGAGCAGTAGGAACCTTGCCTTGCTAGGATTGCACGAACGAAGAGGATCCTGGTTTGGTAAAATAACTGATGGCAGTAGTTTCTACTAGCACGTAAACTTTATGTGTATTCACTATGTACTACACAATCCTATGTCACAACTCTGTACACAATACTACTGCTTTTTTACTACGTGCGTGATAAAACTTACAAAGTGTTATTGCTCTTTTAGTTATTACTTTCACGGTTTTGCTTCACTGTTTTTTTATACAAGGATTTAGTGCTTAAGCAATGTTTTTTTTTTTTTAACAAATATGACAATTTAGTATACGCGGTCTTGAGGGCACGGTATCTTCAGATGAATGGTAACAGCACTGTCCGCGACTCAGGCCGTTTCACTGGGTCGAATGATGCTGTGCGGTCCATTGTAGGTTTGTTTTGTCGTTGCCGGTGGGATCTAGAAAGATACAAAGAGAAAATGTTAAGATATAGATGATTGAGACTTTCCTGGATAGATAATAAATCAAATACAAGCCTGTTACAAAATTTTAAAAATGACATTCGCGAAATTCACGACCTCTCGTGCAAAATCCGCGACTACCAAAAACACGATCAATTCTGACTATATAGGGAACCAGCAGCCGAACGAAAACGGCCTACGACTCATTGATTTCGCCGCCTCCAAAAATATGGCCATACGTAGCACCTTTTTCCAACACAGCCTCCCTTATCGTTACACCTGGAGATCACCACAGCAGACGGAATCTCAAATCGACCACGTTCTGATTGACGGACGGCACTTCTCCGATATTATCGACGTCAGGAGCTATCGTGGCGCCAACATCGACTCCGACCACTATCTGGTGATGGCCAAACTGCGCCCAAAACTCTCCGTCATCAACAATGTACGATACCGGCGACCGCCACGGTACAACCTAGAGCGACTGAAACAACCGGATATCGCCTCAGCATACGCGCAGAATCTCGAAGCCGCGTTGCCAGACGAGGGCGAGTTCGATGAGGCCTCTCTAGAGGACTGCTGGACTACCGTAATTCTGCAAAGTGACTTAAGCGCCATTCAAAATGTCGATATTTTTTGGTATATTATGTTTAACATCTGGTGTAAAAATATCACTGTGGTATATCTGCTGTATTAGAATGAAAGATCTAGTCGTAATCTATCATCTATGGGAAGAAACTTAGACGATTAACGAAAGATTTCTGTATAATAACCAAAAAATGAGCAAAAACTATCAATGTCGCTTACGTCACTTTGCAGAATTACGGCAGTGGAGTACAGTGAAAGCAGCCATCAACGACGCAGCCGAGAGCACCATCGGGTACGTGGAACGGAATCGACGGAACGAATGGTTCGACGAAGAGTGCAGAACGGTTTTGAAGGAGAAGAACGCAGCGAGGGCGGTAATGCTGCAGCAAGGGACCCGACAGAACGTGGAACGTTACAAACAGAAGCGGAAGCAGCAGACCCGTCTCTTCCGGGAGAAAAAGCGCCGCCTGGAAGAAGCGGAGTGTGAAGAAATGGAACTGCTGTGTCGTTCCCAAGAAACACGGAAGTTCTATCTGAAGCTCAACGCATCCCGCAACGGCTTCGTGCCGCAAGCCGAAATATGCAGGGATAAAGACGGAGGCCTCTTGACGGTCGGACGTGAGGTGATCGAAAGGTGGAAGCAGCACTTCGATCAGCATCTGAACGGCGTGGAGAATGAAGGCACGGGAGCCTACGGCAACGAAGGAAACGACGACGCCAGTGGACGGAGGAAAGAAACGAACCAACTCCCACGCTGAGGGAAGTTAAGGATGCCATTCACCAGCTCAAAACCAACAAAGCAGCTGGTAAGGATGGTATCGCAGCTGAACTCATCAAGATGGGCCCAGAAAAGTTGGCCACCTGTCTGCATCGGCTGATAGTCAGGATCTGGGAAACCGAACAGCTACCGGAGGAGTGGAAGGAAGGGGTAATCTGCCCCATTCACAAGAAAGGCGACCATTTGGAATGTAAGAACTTCAGGGCGATCACTATTTTGAATGCTGCCTACAAAGTGCTATCCCAGATCATCTTCCGTCGTCTGTCACCTAAAACAAACGAGTTCGTGGAAAGTTATCAAGCCTTCATCGACGGCCGGTCGACAACGGACTAGATCTTTACCGTACGGCAAATCCTCCAGAAATGCCGTGAATACCAGGTCCCAACGCATCACCTGTTCATCGACTTCAAGGCGGCATACGACAGTATCGACCGCGCAGAGCTATGGAGAATCATGGACGAAAACGGCTTTCCTGGGAAGCTGACTAGACTGATTAAAGCAACGATGGACGGTGTGCAAAACTGCCTAAGGGTTTCGGGTGAACTATCCAGTTCATTCGAATCTCGCCAGGGACTGCGACAAGGTGATGGACTCTCATGCCTACTCTTCAACATCGCTCTGGAAGGTGTGATGCGACGAGCCGGGCTCAACAGCCGGGGAACGATTTTCACAAAATCCGGACAATTTGTGTGCTTTGCGGACGACATGGACATTATTGCCAGAACATTTGGAACGGTGGCAGAGCTGTACAGTGTACACCCGCCTGAAACGCGAAGCAGCAAAGGTCGGACTGGTGGTGAATGTCTCAAAAACAAAGTACATGCTGGTAGGCGGAACCGAAAACGACCGGATCCGTCTGGGTAGTAATGTTACGATAGACGGGGATACTTTCGAGGTGGTGGAGGAATTCGTCTACCTCGGATCCTTACTGACGGCTGACAACAACGTGAGTCGTGAAATTCGGAGGCGCATCATCAGCGGAAGTCGGGCCTACTACGGGCTCCAGAAGAAACTGCGGACAAAAAAGATTCACCCACGCACCAAATGCACCATGTACAAAACGATGATAAGACCGGTGATCCTCTACGGGCACGAGACATGGACCATGCTCGAGGAGGACCTGCAAGCACTCGGAGCTTTCGAGCGACGCGTGCTAAGAACGATCTTCGGCGGTGTGCAGGAGAACGGTGTGTGGCGGAGAAGAATGAACCACGAGCTCGCTGCACTTTACGGCGAACCCAGCATCCAGAAGGTGGCCAAAGCCGGAAGGATACGGTGGGCAGGGCATGTTGCAAGAATGCCGGACAACAACCCTGCAAAGCTGGTGTTTGCAACTGATCCGGTTGGCACAAGAAGGCGTGGAGCGCAGAGAACACGATGGGCGGACCAGGTGGAGCGTGACTTGGCGAGCATCGGGCGCGACCGAGGATGGAGAGCGGCAGTCACGAACCGTGTATTATGGAGAAATATTGTTGATTCAGTTTTATCTTGAATTTGATGTAATACTAAATAAATGAAATGAAATAGGGTGAGGCGGGGTAAGATGGGTCGCGGGGCAAGATGGGTCAGTGCCATTTTCGGGCGGATTACTCATGTTAATAATTTTGTTAGGTCAAAGTGACCATTTCATTTCATTTTCATTTTCATTTTGCAGCGTTTGGTGGGGCAATAAGAGCGCAAGTCAATCCAAAGCCGAAGATCAAGGAGGGGTAATGGCCGTAATAGTCCGTGCGGACCACATGAACACCATCGGATGGGTAATGGTATGGGTTGGGGAAAGGGGTTGGATTAGACTTGGCACAATAATGCAAATAATACTACGAAATTTTAAAAATTTTGTTGATCATCATTGTTGATTATTATTGTATCCAAATAAAAAATAATGGTAATTATCAAAGACGAAAAGTATGTGATACACTTCTTGATTTAAAATGCAATTAATTCATAGAATAATAAATAAGATCAACTATTCTGAATTAAAAAAGCGAAAATTATATTTTAAATTATATTTCAATACTAAAATTTGAGTTATAGACCATAGAAAAGTTATAGGAATTTTCATTGAAGTTCAATTAAGTATGATGTAATCCTAATCATGTCGTTATCAAAAAGAAGCGTCTAACAAAATTTCTTTTATCTTTCTGTCATGCTTTAATATTACCTAGAGATCAACAAAAATTTGTATATTCGGTCAGATGAGTAATACTCATTGAGTATGATGTTTTTTATGAGTTTTCAGTTCAGCTAGTAAGAAATGATAAATGTTTGTCCAAAGTATCAGATAGAACTCATTGACGTCAATAATGTATTTTAAGAATTGAGTATTGATCACACGTTGGCTTTGTAAAGATATCTACTTTGTCGTTATAAATTAAGTTGTCCATCTTACTAAATAAGTGATCAGTTTTTGTCATGTCAAGCTGCGTTGGTATCAAAAACTTCTTCCTAACATTGAATCTGTGGAATTTAGGAGTAGGCATTGCAACCTCAAGGATTAGGAAAGGTGGGAGATTAACTTTGTATTGAGCTGTGAAAGAATGTGTTGTTAATTATATGGTCAACGTAATTTACCTTTGAAAAATGGTATCAATAATGCAGTAAGAATTTTGGACATACAGTGTCAGACAAAGCAAAACTACCGGCAATCCATTTTCATACAAAATGGTAACGATGCTTGATTTTCAGTGAGCAGATTAGGTTAGTTTCTTGTGTTTCTTGTTCTTGTGTCTTCAGTACTAAGAAGTTTAGTTAATAATTATAACAAAGTGGAGGAAAATTTTGTATCGACTTCCTTCCTGCAAATAGAAATAAAATATATCAAAAACAACTAAAAAGGACCCCAGAGCTTCTTTGTCTGATCATGGAAAGTATCGATTCTTGGTGGCACCACGAGTGTGCATCTTTCTCTGTAGAGTAAAGATGCATTTAAGCCCCGAGACCTGACAGCAATCAAGCTGATCACAAGGTTGTGCCTTTGCCCAGGGAATTTTGTTAGGTCAAAGTGACCAGCATGAATATACAATAGTTTAGGGTATAGATTGAAAAATTATCCACTCTCATTGGAAATAAAAAATAAAATGGTTTATAGCCATTTTTCTTATGCGGTACATTCCATGTATGCTCCATATAAACCACCGCGGGGCAAGATGGGTCACCTTTAATTTTGAGCGTATTCTTGGATCATTTAAAAGTTATTTATTTTTTATTACAAGACTATCTCATAACTAACTTCAATCAAGCGGAATGAACGCCAAAAATTACAACATAAAATTATGATAATTTTTTAGTGAAAACATCGATTTTCAAGTCGTCCCAGGACCACTCAAATCGTGAAGTGTTTTATTTTCTAAATAAATTTATAAAATGTTTACTAGTAGCTCTTGTTTACTCAGTATAGATATGAAGCATATATGAATACGGAACAAGTCTTATATAGGTATTGTCGTTTTTTGTTGAGACAATGTAAATTATTTAAAAGGTGACCCATCTTGCCCCACACTTTTTTCACAGCGCAAAATCGGTCACTTTTTGAAACTGCTTGTTTAACATCATATTTTGTATTTAATGAACTTTTTATCGACTTTTAGCATTGCTAACTAGTGTATTGAAGAGAAGAGGACGAATACAAACCAATACGATTTGTATTTACAAAGTTATGATGATCCGTCCTTAGGTGACCCATCTTGCCCTGCCCCACCCTATGTCAATGGTTGCCCCTCTGTGATTGATCTGAGCTGGTACCAATTGGGTTGTTTAATGGATGAAATATTGCTATTTTCTATAGCCTAATCGAAAGAGCTCATTTTTCTGAGTATAATGTGATTTTATTGGATTCCAATACCTTTTTTTGATGGTTAAATTAACAAAACAGTTTTAATTTTTGTGAATAGAATGACAGTTCAATCGATAAAATGACAGTTCGACCCGAACAAAAAAATTTCCCCATACGAACTTTGAATGCAGTTCAAAAATACTTCCCGGACTCCAAAAATTATGAAATTTTCGATTTCGACTTATTTTTGGGCGGAGAATCCGATTATGAAATAATCCGGATACTCCTAAAGAACCCAATTGTAAGATCCAACTGAATAAGGGGCTGGGACACTCCACTTATTCTCAAAGTACAATTTAAGCAGCTCATACATTATTGATCAATCACGACGTCGGCCAAGTCCTTATAGTCAGCTGGGAAGGGAAAGGAATGTTAGAGTGTACTGGTCGTTACTACTAGAGACCGAGAGCACTCTGCGTCCACACAACCCGCACGGACTGGGGTATTTGTTGGACGGAAAGGATGGCAGATCTGGAAGTTACCGCTGGGTCCTTAATGTGATCTATTGTTAGGGGTTATTGATAGTGTTCGTAAGGTGATAGATTGTGTGGTGAAAACTATGAAGGTCAAGCGGTACAGTTCGCTTTGGTTGCATAACTTGTAGGCGTTATATACACTATACTGTGGAAGTTGGAAGGAAGGGTAACGAC
Organism: Aedes albopictus; assembly: GCF_035046485.1. NCBI lineage: Eukaryota > Metazoa > Arthropoda > Insecta > Diptera > Culicidae > Aedes > Aedes albopictus. The sequence goes on along the minus strand of NC_085138.1, from coordinate 22,527,370 downwards.
TTTTTTCCAAATCGTTTCTGGTTCTAGCCATGGCTATGAACATATAAATATTGAATATACATGAGTTTTTTTTGCTAGGTTTCTAGCTGCACTCTGAATAGAGTTGAAACCTCTACACTAGACCCGAAGATAGAAAAGAGTACGTAATCTTTCAGAAGCAGTTTGCCAGCCGTACGCGGAAAATGATATCCATTAAGACACTGTTGCAAACTGACTCGAAAAGTTACGGTAGAAGATTGGATAGTTTTCAATTGGTCAGTCAGGATTTGCCTATGTAGTGTTATGGTCACACGGATTGTATTTGCCTTCTTGTTTGGTTTTATGGTATGGTTTAATATGTTTTTCTCCTCGTTAAATCAATTGTCGTATGTTTGTTTTTTTTTCATCGAATCAGTCGATCCCCATATGTTAAAATATAGTCAATCCTGCGTCAAATTGTTTTCCTAATTGATTTCGCTAATCGTTTCCTACTTCTCTGTGTTCATCTCTTGTGTCCTTAAATTGTCATCGGTCTAAAACCCACAAAAACATGTAACTGAACTTATGATATTTTTCTGTTAGTGACATGATACCATCTAAGAGATAAACAAAAATACGGCAAGTTGGTCAGTTGATTGCTATGAAATTTTAAATAATAAAGATTGCTTGTCAACTATTATGTATTCATCCACCTACAACTACTAAGAAAAATATTCAAATTCGTTCAATTGTCGTATCGGTCCTACCTCGATAAACCATGTCATTTTCTCAAGCGTGGCCTAGAATGCCAACCTAGTCATACACAAGTAACGTTGTTCAGTTAATAAAAAGTCAGTTTTTGTCCAAAATGTCACGTCGAACGCATTGACGTCAACAATGCATTTAAGTGTTCGCACGTTAGCTTCGAATCTATCAGCACAATTAAGTGCTGCAAATCTCCTTCCCACTATTAATTCTTCGGTCGATTTTAATTGCTTTATTTAAAGAAAATATGACCAACTAACATTGTAAAAATTCGAAAAAGCGACTATGACATCAATAAATTACTAATCAAAATCAACCGAGAAACGTGGGAAATAGAGCCCAAACAACAATTTGAAGTCAGCTGGCTGTAAAAGGTTCCAAAACCTGTCACAAATCCTATAATGCTTTTATTAGAATTTGTAACGCTCATCAAAACCTTCTCAAAACCAACCGACTTGGAACTATTGCTTGGGAATAGACTCTACTGAGCCCCGGCGGTTCCTCCTGTTTATCGAGCATGTCTGATGCATATGATCAGCCATACTCCATCTGCAGCAGCCGGTTCGTGATGAACCGTTGGAGGCGCATTAAAGTGTTAAAAAGGTGATATGTTTCACTAAAGAACACTACATTACAATAATCAAAATGAAACTCCTTCACTTTAATACCGTCAACCCCTGCGAACTTGGCCAGGGTAGTCCCAGTACGCATCTCAGGGTATTTAACATTTTATTCGTCACTGTTTGCAAACCAAGCGAAGACAAGGTAGCAGGCAACACGGTTTTAGTATCTAAATCTAGCATTACAGATCAAGATCAATCTTCTCAACATTTTTGGGTTCCTTCAAATATTACGTAACGCAATAGGGGGAAGGTGGTCTAGCGATGTGTTACGCTTCATACAAATCAGTGGCGATTCCCTAACCTCAAATCTACCTGTTCAACAAGTGTAAATTCTTGAATTTTCGCATCAAATTAGCTTGTAATTAACGGAAAATGGCAAGATTAGCTATGTTGGCCAATTTTCAATTCGATTCTGATTCTGTATTCTCCGCAATTGAATTTTTTTGAGTCGTTGAACAGGTAAAAAGTGAGGTTACGAGACGCCACTGATACAAATTTTCAAAATGTTCCATACAAAGGTTGTTACGTGCGGGAGGGAGGGAGTTTTAAATTTGCCTATAGAAGAATTCGAATGACCCCCAATTGTAGAGGCGCTAGGTGAGATGAGGAAAAAATCGTTTGTTTACATCAAAAATTCAATTTTTCATCTTCAAAATTAACTAATATTTTGCCTTGGTACCTAGTTGCTATTTTCCATTGATAATAGCTTCCATTATCATCATTCTTGATGCCCACGCCGACAGACACCGGATTGGCCCGCTAACAAAAAATCCGGAAGACCACCCGTCGGAGGCATAGCCAAAGCTCCTCAAATTTATCACATAAAATGTTCGTAAGTACCTACCGGATCTAAGCGCATCTGAAAGAGAATTAAATTCTGTTCTTTCCAAAAGTGCTCGTTTGTTTCTCTACGATGTGGAATTGGATATGAAAAAGTGAAAAAAGTGCACTTTGTTTTTCATAGAGTTCTCATTCCTGCCACCAGATGCGGAGGGATCGTTAGCTTCCGTTAGATGTGCCTATAGGCAAATTATTTCACCAAGCGCCTCTACACTTAGGGGTAATCTGAATTAGCCTATATCGAGATGTCCACTCTTCCCAGGAAGATAATTTTGTTGAAAATGTCCTATATGGAAAATTACAAGCAATTGTAAGATCACTTGGAGCAAGGACAACTTTGTCCAAATTCACCAAAAAAGGAAACAACGAGGTGTGTGTTGAGCTGCGGAGTTTCCTCTAGTAAACCAAATACCCATAGGTGGTAAGTGCAAGAAAGTGCTCCTTGTATGAGATGAATGTGTAGTTGGGCTACGTCAAAGAGAACTTCGAGCGCTGCCGTGGGAGTTGAAGAGAACGCTCCAGAAATCGCCATCAAGCACATCCTTTGGAGATGGCCTAATTTTGATTGGACCGTTCTCACTTCGCCCTTTTGCCACCACACAACACATCCATAAGCCAATATTGGACGAACAACAGTTGTGTAAATCCACTTGATATACTTGAGTTTAAGACCCCAAGTTGTACCAAAGGTTCGCTGGCATTGCCCGAAGGCCATACAAGCTTTCTTGATTCTGAACTCAACATGAGGTGTCCAGGAAAGCTTGGAATCAAGAATGACTCCAACGTACCTACTTTACCTGATCAGTCACATTGATTTCAGAATCAAAGAGACGTAAAGGTCGAACACCATTACGGTTTCGCTTTTCCGTGAAAAGAACAATAGATGTTTTACTCGGATTTACCGAAAGGCCATATTGGCGACATCCCCCCTCAACTACCTGAAGGGCGCTTTGCATCAGGTCGAAAAGGGTGCTGATGCACATGCCAACTAACAATGTTAGGTAGTCGTCGGCAAAACCATAAGTAGGAAAACCGCTATTATTGAGTTGCCTCAATAGCGTATCTGCTACGAGATTCCACAAAAGCGGTGATAAGACTCCCCCTTGAGGGCATCCACAAACACTCAATTTCCTAATCCCTGCTAGACGCAATGTCGAGAAGAGATATCGGTTTTTGAGCATTTGGCGAATCCTATTGGAAATCATTGGAGATATACCATGACTCCGTGCGGCTTCCAATATGGCATCGAAAGGCACGTTGTCAAAGGCACCCTCGATATCTAAGAAAACACCCAAACAGGATTGCTTTTGAGCGAATGCTTTCTCGATATCGTAAACAACCTTGTGTAAAAGAGTCATGTTGGTTCACATGAAGAGGCACGTTGGCCAGATGAACATCACGGATGTGATGATCCACAATGCGTTCTAAGCATTTCAGAAGAAAAGAGATCAAACTGATAGGTCTGAAACTCTTTGCTTCTTCATACGACGCACGACCCACTTTCGGAATAAACTTTACAGTAATATCCCGCCAGGATTTGGGAATATACCCTGTAGCAAAACTGCAAACAAGTAGTTTTTTCAAAACATGTTTGAAATAATCAAATCCCTTCTGAAGCAAAATAGGATAAATCCCATCTGCCCCTGGAAATTTGAAAGGAGCAAAGCTATTAAGTGCCCACTCAATCGATTCTATAGTTACAATACTCCGAGCCAAAGCTTAAGAATCATAACTACAAGAAAAGGCATCAGGTTCATCCCAAAATGTAATATCCACACATCCAGGGAAGTGTGTGCTGAATAAGCATTCCAGAACTTCCTCATCAGAGGAAGTCAGATCGCCATTTGGCAAACGAAGTTCAATCACTCAGAAATCCTAAGATTTCGCAAGGATTTTATTTAATCGACTGACTTCACTCAAACTGGAAACATTTGTACAATGTTTTTTTTTCAGCCGGATCGTTCAGCAGACCGGAGAGCTTTCTGGTAGGCCTTACGAGCCGACCTGAAAGCCTCCGAACCAGCCGAACGTCGTCTGTTCCAACTCTTTCTACATTGTTTCCTGAGTTTCGCCAGATCAGAGTTCCACCAAGGGGTTCTTCTTGTGATCTTCACAGACCGTAGAGGGCATGCTTCTTCAAAAGCTTCCATGATGAAGGTCGTTGTAGTATCAACGGCATCATCTAAATCACTTGGAGTGTCAATTGATGGTGAGTATCCATGAAATTTGGCCGCAACCAAATCAGTAAAAAGATCCCAGTTGGTTGACCGGGGGTTCCTGAAACGCAATGTTTGCGAAGTAACATTTAAATGTTCAAAAAAGATATAGCGATGGTCAGATAAAGATCTGACACATGCCAATTGGTCAGCTCGTGACTAATTCTGCTAGAGCAAAGCGTTATATCTAACACTTCCTCTCTAGCAGATACCATGAAGGTTGGGCGGTTGCCTATGTTAAGTAATGCAAGATCTGTACTACTTAAGTACTCCATAAAACTGGAGCCTCTCAAGTTAATGTCTGAGCTGCCCCAGATGATATGGTGAGCATTAGCATCAATCAGCGGAAGGCCTTTTGAAGTACAGTATGCGATGACTTGTTTGAAAGCATTCGTAGGGGATTATTCATCATGCGGTAAATAAATCGAACAATATACGTATTTCCTGTTGAGGTTTCCAACAGATACATCAATTGTGATAGCACATACATCTCTGGTGGTTAGTTCAGAGATGAGTGTAGCAACTATTGCGTTGTTGACAAGCACACAGGCTCGAGGCATGACACGCGAGTTTGAAAGTAGCAAAAACCGGGTTCACAAGGTTTCCTAGATAGAAATTTCCCTTACGAAAGTAAGGTTCTTGTACCTATCCTAACCGTAGCCACTACCCAAACTAGGTAAGATTAAACTCTTCGCAACAACAGAACAACAAATAACAGCAACAGTAAAACCAAATCGGTATCGATTGGAAAACGCCAAAGGCGAGGATACACAGAATACACTATGTAAATCGCATAATGCGAAACCATATAGGTGCAAATTCAAACTAATTAACAACATCTTCATAATCCCGCCCTTATTTAGCCTCAAGTGAGACTAAAGAAGGGCAGCTGATTGTCTCGGAGAAACACAAGGTCCACTGTACCATTGCTCCGGTTAGCGCAGTAAGGGCTACATACTGTGGAGGGCGCCCTGGTACTCCACAGGCTCCGTTAGCGGTTAGGTTTTTATGAGACCCCCCTAGCCATTCATTCCCAGGCACGGTAAGCATAAAGATGCGGCTAGGGGTCACCTGTTGGTGGGTTCTTACCACCGGAACAGGCGGTCCGTACTGTTATTCTTAGCCAATTGAGACAATCGCTACCGACACTACACAGCTATCTAGGCTGATCGAGAAAAGAAGTTAATATTGATGATCAACTTCATACGGACTCGAACAAGCCGTCCAAATTTGCTCTGTCCTGGTATCCAGAAGTGGGGTGTCTGTATGGCGACAGCATTTATTTCTCAGGATTTCATTTTTGGAAACATTTCGATTCATAATCGTATTGCTATGGGCAATCCGTGATCGTTTATTGTCTGTTCGGAAAAAAATTAGAAAATCTGCTTCGGTGAACGACACGTCTACCTTCTTCCGAAGTTCATAGTATGTCACTAACATGTGGTCGGGACGAAAAATTATGAAATTAATCATGTTTCGTAATAATACATAATAGCATCAAATAACCACTCGTTAATATTAAAAAATCATTTTCCTTTGTCATGTAATATTGTAAGACGCGTCACTAAATTTCTTGATGCAATTTGCACAGTTATCAAGAAATAAAAGTCCAATTTTATGTAATACACGTGTCTCTCTGATCAGACAACCTTAGACCACTGGTCCAACTAGGGTTTATTTACTTTTCTCAGCACCGGCTCCAACCGGCTCGAGTCGTTTCAAGATTAGAAGAAGGTTTGATTCGAAATTGAGCAGCGCTTCTCAGAAACTTCTTGTAGGTTTGATTCCTTTAATTCCGTACAAGCTGAACCCGAGGCTGAACCGATAGTCGTTTTTTGTCACGGATTTCCCGTTTCCTGGGCATCAGGCAACAACAATAGTGGCCATACAAACCGTGTTCGGATTCGCCTGCGGTTGTCACACTCTTCGGAAGATCACATAGCATTCTTTTTATGATGCTGTAGGTGGTTTATGATTCCTATAGCCATGTTTATGCAATGCGAATGAAGAAATCACCTAAACCACACAGAAAACCTCACAAATTCAAATGAAATGTCCTAGAAATTGCAGTCGGCGCTTGAGAATAACAATGTTTTGGTTTTTTTTTACTAAGGGCACAGGTGGCAGTGACCTGCAGTGACAACTCGAATGACAAGTAGTTTGACAGTTGGTTACTTCGGAAGAAAAGTTCGGTTCGGAAGTCCAACCACCGAATTCTAAGTTAGTGCTTCGCCGACAATAACTCAATGGAAAATAACCGCTCCTGATGCAGTTCACCTTTCAGATGCACTAGGCTAGTTGTCGCCTAACTCAACGAATACAATTCGCCCTTGAGGCAGTTTACCTTTCAGTAAACTTGGATGTTTCATCGCCTAACTCAACGGATAGAATCCGTTCCTGAGGCAGTTTACCTTTTGGATAAACTTGAAAGTTCTATCACCTAAGGGGCTGTCCATAAACCACGTGGTCATTAGGGGGGGGGGGTTTCGGCCAATGACCATTTTGTATGGACAATATGGACCAATGACCACGCGGGGGGGGGGGGGGGGGGTTGAAAAGTCCCAAAAAAATGACCACGTTGTTTATGGACAGCCCCTAACTCAACGGGAGGGATTCCTGAGACAGTTCACTTTGCACGTGAACTTGGAAATGTAGTCGCCTAACTAAACGGATAGAATCCGTTTCTGAGGTAGTACCTTGTGAAGGAACTTGAATAGTTTTTCACCTAACTCAACGGATAAAATCCGTTCCTGAGGCAGTCCCTTGCGAAGGAATATGATTTTCTTGTCGCTCAATACTGGAAGCCGAAGTTTGTTGCCTGAACAACCACTTGTTCGGCTAGACTTTTTTCACCAGCAATGTCTCAACCTTTGTGAACAAGGTTGTTGGATTCTACTTACTGAATATATTTCATGACGCTGCAGGTTCTTGTCGTCGCCATTTGTGGAGTTTAGGTTAATATTCACTTATCACTTGTATAAAATGGTAGTAACCTCCATGTAGATATTAGAATAACCAGCCACAGTAATCCAATGTCCACTGTCCAATGTCTAATGCTCGTGTGGCTAACATCTAGTTTGCCTCGCCCTTACAGCGTCAGTAGCGGTACTATAAGTGTAAAATAAATTTTGTTTACCAAAACAAAAGGTCCTCTACAAGATGGGCACTTAAACGTAATCAACACCGATGCTCTAATACTTCCTCTCATGACAGCTCTGGTGCTCCAAGTGACCTCCAACATCAATACCTACTATGATTACCGCAGGATATTACCACACAACCAAATAAATGTTATTTGTAATATGATATTATTTGATTTGATTAACTGATTACTGATTAACTGATTTGATTAACTTATCCGCTGTTGTTGTTTTTTTGTATCTCTTCCTTCGCCTAACTGCAACTAACAGATTCACGTTCAATAAATTACAATTACAAATTAATTATACAATTACACAATACAATTATTAATTTCCGCCATCAAAGAGAAAACAATTCGTTAGCATGGTTTAACACTAATCTACTATCTACTTATCTTGACGGAAACCAAAGTATATAAATATGTACCAAGGTAAGAGATTCCCGTAAATGTCAAAAATGAGACTCACCAACACATCTGCGTTAGTTATGAAAAGTTGGTGTTTTTACACTAAAATGTCATTATTTCAGCAAAGTTTGTGAAGTTTCGTTAGTTTGGATGTTTCTAAATGCTAAAAAAATATGTTTAGAATCAATTAAATAAAATTTGTTACCGATTTTCAAATGGCGATATTTTCTGTTTTATTGCATGGAGGTCACATTTAATCCAGTCAGATGCAATTAAATAATAGCTTCTAAGATGGGAGTGCTTAATTTCTTAAGAAAGTTTGCTAAATAGTGATGTGCCCATACAAATCAGCGCAAACTTCATAACTATTTTTTGCTTTTTTCCTTTTCTCACTAATCCGTGAATATTAGCGGGAATCTCTTACCTTGGTATTTAGATACTTTGGACGGAAACTACTTCCTTGACATTGCCCTAAAACATAACGCTTAGGTTTAAACAACAAATTTTTGCCGGGAGTGGGGATATTAAATGGATGCTTTGTATATAGTATTCAACCTGAGCTTAATACAAAATTCAAATGTTTATACTATTTTTTTTAAGGAATATTTTAGTAAATACCTATCAGAAGCAACTCTACATTCCAAAACAATCTGGCAGCACTGATACGAAGCTAACCTAAAATTTGGCCAATGTTCGAAAATAAAGACCAATCAACCAATGATAAAAAAAAATGATTATTGCCCTACTTGAATGGAGCAATTGAAATCTCCCGAAAATTCAACCATACTCACCGATGCATTTCAGGCGGTTTTTGCATTCCGAGCGCTGCCGGTTCACCTTCCCGTCCACATCCCGGAAGCGTTTTTTAGCAGTTCCTTTGGTTGTTGAATCCCCGGACAAAAGTCCTGAATGCTGCTACCTATGGTGCCGTCTCGTTTGCACTCACTTTCGAACACTCTCAACTGGATCGCAAGTCAAAGCTCAGACGACGGAACAGTCAGCGAGCCAGCCAGCCAGCGTAGTAGGTTTCTTCTTCCCCCTTTCGTTCGTCGACCGATGAATCCCGAGAGATGCCTCGATCAAAACATCACCGCAGGAGGAATCCTTCCAAAAGACCGCCACCTCCGGAAGCACGAAGCGGCCGCCTCCACGGGTGTACGTTTTCCCGTCACTTTCTTCACAGGCAGTTTGTCCCCGGGGGCTTCCTCGGCAATCCGGAACAAAACAAGACAATATTATTATTCTTTTTCCCACTGCTTTTTTCGGGTATTCTCCTTTGCGAGGTGCTTTCGGGTAGCAGGCCCGCGTGTAATGGTATTGTGAACAACTGCTTCTTTTCCTGCACACCCCAATACACACACGGCGCGGAACGACGTCTGATGGCTGGGTTCTCCGCGATGGAGACGACAGAGGACGACACTAGGTACACTGCTACACACAGAGTAGAGAGAGAGACACGCACCGCGCGAATGAACCAAGGAACCAAAATTTTACACCGACGGAAAACCTGCCCGGTGCGGCGCGTTTCCAAGCCCGGCGACCGGAAAAACGTTCCCCCGACACTGGCCTTGCGCTTCGCAATTATTTCGCCCGGCTAGACTCGCCAATTCCACGGGAAAAAGCACTTTCTAACGCGCGGAGCACTCGCTTGCGGACACAACACACAAAATAATCGTCGTAAACTCGAGTCTTTTTTTCGAACTAGAGTCTTTTTCAGCCGTTTTCGGTGTTCGCCGACGGCGGCCGAGCGATCGTTCGTCGACGAATCGAGCAAGAATAGGCAAAAAATAGCGTTTTCAGTTCAGTGGAGTGTGCGAGGGTTTGCGACTTCGATAAACGGTTTGACGTTTGACGAGGGGCGTACCGATCGATTTATTTAGATTGTTTAGATTATTAAATAAAAAAATAATAAATTATTGAAATGACAATATGCAAGTATACTTGCACTTTATGGTCATAAATCGCTTGGTTGCGATGCAATCTAGCGTCTAAAGTGTAAAAAAGTTCGATTAAATTTGCATCTTGTCACTTTAATTTGCAGAAGAGAGAGTCGATGAAGAGAACTCTCTCATGTTACTTTCGCCCTTATTTAAACTCAATCTAGAAATTTGGTTAGCTTCATGCGTGAATACAAAGCGATACCCGGATAAAAAATTACCATTCATTACATGGTAAATATTATTAACATGTGACTGGTTTTATTGTTCACAATAAAACACACAGTACATAGAATCTGATGTATTGTTACTTTTTACAATAGAAATCAAGCCCGAACAGTTCGTATTATGCTTTTGGTCGAAATACGAAGTGACCGAACGTGCGAAAATTGATTTTTAACTGCTTCCTCAACAGGGTCTGACTGGACACGGAGCGTTTGGCAAATGTGTCTTCTAAGGCCTTCCACATCGCCCAGGCTGTTTCTTTCTCACGAACCACCTCGAGGCATTCATCCGCAACAAAACTCACCAATAGCGACTTGGCCTTCCTGTCCGTTTGTTCCCACTTCAGATTACCTGCTGCGCTTCCTGCCGGAACAACTTCCTTCAATACCGACGAGACTTCTGCCGCATTCAGAAACAGTTTGACTCGAAAACGCCAGTTTTCATAATTGGGTCCGGTCAGCTGCGGAATCCCTTCCTTTCCAGTGGAGCCCAAAACCTATTGGAAGTTCGGGGACTGCACAGTGGGAAAAATCGACCCAAAAAACGGATCTTTTAACGCCGCTGGTTTCGACACGTGAAGTTGACCATTTCTGACGTAAAAAATTACGAGAAATCGATTGGTGCTAAATTCATTCACCGCACGGCACGGGAAGTGGTCCATTTTGCCCCATTTTGCCCTTTTTTCATACAAAAAGAGAATTAAAATGTACTTTCAAACAACTAACACGACTGTAGATCGTTGAAAATAGCTGCAGGTGTAATTAGAGGTCCATAGAAATCATAAACATACATAGAATATCATTTTTAAAGCTTATTTTGCCCCATATGCCCCAACAACTTGTGGATATTCACATTTTTTCCTGATTATGAATGGATTTTAAATGTTATTCATTTGAAGTGATTTGTTTGGCATAAACAAAAAGCGCCAGATCTATTTTCACTAGAATCATCTTCGGGAGTTGTCCGATTTGCCCCATTTTGCCCTATTTTCATGAAAAAAATAGATTTCAAATGTAGTTATGAAAAACAAATACTGCTATAACACGTTGAAATTAGCTTTAGGTGAAATTGGATGCTAACAGTTATCATGCGTATATACGAAAGATATTTTCCCTATTTTACCCTACATTCCCCTAAAACTGCTGGATAATAACATATTTTGTATGGTTTTGTTGGATGCAAAACATGAAGTCCTGGATCATTTTTGATATGTACAAATGCGGGTTATCGATTGATACTAGGATCTTTCTTGGAATGGTATGAATAGCTGTCCATCTCACCCCAATTCGCCCTGATTTTTTATGTAATGAATAAATTAATTTGCCCTGATTTTTTGTCATGCAATGAATAAATTAATTTCCCTTATTAGCATTGGCACTGTTATCAAAATAGATATATATGACTTTTTCTATAATTTCAGCTTTTAATGGGGAATTAAGGGCATAATAAGCATTTTATAAAATATGTCAAATATGCGCTAAACTGATTAAATGTAGCGTGTTTTAATGCACCAATTTATATATATACTTAAGATGCCAAATTTAATTAGTTGTGTGCATATTTGCCACCAATTTAGATTAAGATCAATGCTTATTATACCCTGAATTGCCCACCAAAGTCATATTCTTAACTGTCCTTTTGATAACATTGGTTTCAGTACCAAAAGTCCATCAATTCGGACATAAGCAAATGTGGGAAATTGAAGGAAAACACGTGTGGTTGCAACGGAATGACAAACTAGAATGATTTATTAAACTTAAATAATTCAAGGGTTACTATGACCAACATCCCCCCTTAACCCTGAATTTAAGAAACCCCAAGTGATTTTCTTGCTTCTCGGAGTTTCGGATACGGAATCGGCTTCGTCAGGACATCCGCCAGTTGACCTTCGGATGGAACGTGTTGAAGGGCAATAGTTTTCTGCTCCAACTGCTCCTTGACGAAATGATGACGCAGATCGATGTGTTTCGTCCGCGCCGAGTAACCGACTTCTTTTTCGGCTAAACACATTGCACTTCTGTTGTCGCAACGCATTTCAACTGTGGTAGTGAGGCCACTGAGCTCTGCTCGGAATGCGCGCCACCATAGAGCTTCCTGGCCCGCGGCTGCGATCGCCATGTACTCTGCTTCCGTCGTGGAGAGAGCAACGGTGGGTTGTCTTCTGCAGCTCCATGCAACTGCACCGCCCGAGTGCTTGAAAACGTAGCCTGTCACGGACCGTCTGGTCTCTGGATCGTTTCCCCAGTCTGCATCCGAATACCCGTGGAACGATTCTTCACTTTCGCTACTGTAGATTAACTTCATATCCTTCGTTCCTTTCAGGTACCGCAGAATGCGTTTGGCTGCCGTCCAGTGAGCTTCTCCCGGGTTGCTGTTGAAACTGCTGACTGCATTGACCGCGAATGCTATATCCGGTCTGGTGCACTGAGCCACGAACTGCAATCCACCGACGAGTTCGCGGAAAGGTACATTTGCCATCCTCTCGACGTCATCGGGCGATTTCGGGCTCATTTCCTTGCTCAGTTTCTGGCTTGCATCGAACGGCGTGGAAACGGGATTGCAGTCATTCATTCCAAACCGCTCGAGCAGTTGCTCGATGTACTTTTCCTGGTCCAATGTGATCCTCCCGTCAACTTGTGTGACCCGCATTCCGAGGATCTGCTCCGCGTATCCAAGATCTTTCATCTGGAACCGGATCATTAGCTGCTGTTTCAACGCGTCGACTATTTCATCATCGTTGGCGAACACCAACATATCGTCCACATACACGGCCACGATGAGAATCTTGTCGCCGTCGATCAGGAAATACACGCACGAGTCCATCTTCGATTGCTGCAGACCGATTTCCCTGAGTACATTATCGAGCTTCTTGTTCCATACGCGACTCGCTTGCTTGAGTCCGTAGAGCGCTTTCTTCAAACGACACACCTGGCCGCCAGGGATTGCGAAGCCTTCTGGTTGCTCCACGTAGATCTCCTCATCCGTCAAGTCGCCTTGAAGAAAGGCCGTCACTGCGTCGAGTTGATGGATCTTCAATCCTAACCTCGCTGCTACTGCCATCAGGTAACGGACCGTGGAGTATCGGACCACTGGAGAGTAGGTTTCTCCATAGTCGACTCCTTTGATTTGCGAGTAGCCCTTCGTCACAAATCGCGCTTTGTACCGCTCGATCGAGCCGTCCGCTTTCGTCTTCAGCTTGAACACCCATTTCGATTTTAGGGCTTTCCGCCCCGCCGGTAGGGCACAGAGCTCCCAGGTCCCATTGTCGCTGTGGGATTTCATCTCTGCCTCCATGGCTTCATGCCACCGGTTGCTGTCGTCACGCTGCATTGCTTCCGCAAACGTTTGCGGCTCATCGAGAAATACCTGAGATGGAGAAATGCTTTGAGGGACGGCACTGAAGCTCAACTGAAAATCATTGTACTTGCCTGGGAATCATTGTACTTGCCTGGGGGTCCTCTGGTTGTGGAGGGAGCGCAATTTGTGATGGGTCCGACAGCACTTCGCCGCCAGTTTCATTCGCTGGTAATGGTTCTGCTACGGTAGCTTCTCCGCCTTGCTCGGATTCCGGATCGGTGTCCACTGATGCCATCCGAAACTGTAGCATCTCTGGTTCGGGAGCTTCGCTGCTGCCTTCGTTCAGGAACACAACGTCCCGACTCACATACACCTTCCTAGATTTCGGATTGTAGACTCGATAGCCTTTCGTTCCCGCTGCGTATCCGACAAAGATGCCTTGCTCCGATTTCGGATCCCATTTCTTCCTTCTTACCTTCGGTATGTGCGTCATCACTCTCGTACCGAAAACGTGCAGATTGGATAGGTCCGGCTTCTTTCCGCTGAACTTTTCTTCCGGAGTCACTTGAAGATCTTTCGTTGGTGAACGTTTCACGAGGTAGCACGCTGTTCCAACCGCTTCGGCCCAAAACGATTTGTCCAATCCTGCATCAAATAGTAGGCAACGAGCACGTTCCACGAGGGTCCGGTTCATCCGTTCTGCCAGACCATTTTGCTCCGGATTATGCGGCACACTGGTTTCGTGTCGGATTCCACATTGCCGCAAATATCGCTTCATGTCATGATTCACATACTCCGTCCCGTTGTCACTTCTCAATCGCTTCACTCGCCTACCTGTTTGGGTCTCTGCATACGCTTGAAAATCTTTGAAGCATTCCAGCACTTCCGTCTTCGATCGAATGAAGTAGATAAAGCACTTCCTGCTGCAATCGTCGACGAAGGTAAGGAAGTACTTGCTGCCTCCTACGGAAGTCGTTTCCATGGGACCACACAGATCACTGTGGACGAGATCCAACACCTCTGCTGCTCTGGCCCCTTTGAATTTGAACGGTTGACGTTGATGCTTCCCTTCCAAGCACGGAATGCACGCCGGCATATCGGATTCGTCGAATTGCACACCACAGACCATACTGCGAAGTTGCTTCAAACTGTGTGCATTCAAGTGCCCCATGCGGCGATGCCATAATCCGATGTCCTCCTTGGGCGTCGCGATGCACGATACATTTCTTCCGGTTTGGCGGAGACGATATAGTCCGTCTTGCTGATCACCAACAGCCACAATCCGACCGGTCTGGTCGAAAACTTCACACACGTCCTTGGAAAACACCACCTGATGACCACGACTGCAGATCTTGTGCACGGATAAAAGATTCATCGCCAGTTCCGGAATGCACAGCACTTCCGAAACATCGAGCACTTCGGTTGCATCACCCAAGTCGGCTTTGATTACCACGTTGCCCTTAGCAACGACTGGTGTCTCCATGTTGTTTGCAACTATGACACTATCACTCACCTCTTCTGCTTCTTTCAGGATTGCTTTTTCGCGACACATGTGGGACGACGTGCCGGAATCGAAAATCCACTCACCCGGATTTCCACGACGATGTTGGACCATGAACGCCGAGTGTCTGTCGAACTTCTTCGGTGCTTGTTGCCCGCCGCTGCGGTGTCCTCGTGGTTCCATTTTGCCTTCTCGCTGGCACTCTGAGGCGTAATGACCCGGCTGGTTACAACGGAAACACTTCACGTTGCTCTTGTTCGGTTTCGTTGACTTTGGCTTCGCTCCGGGTTGGCCATAGAACGCCCGTCCAGACTCGCTTCCAGAGTCGTCAGGCCACTTTACATCCTGCAGTATCTTCGCACGTATCGTATCTGCTCGCATCTGGATTCCGGACGCTTCCAGGCCCATGATCATGGGCTCATACTGTTTCGGCAAGCCCATCAGCAGAATGCTGGACATCCACCGATCGTTCACCTCGAAGCCAATCTGCGCCAGTTTGTGCCTGGTGGACATCAGCAGGTTGACGTAGTCCTCCACCGTAGCACAATCCACTAATTTTACTCCGGTCAGTTGCCGAAGTAGTCCGAATTCCCGGATGTATCCGCTGTCCTGGAATGCAGCCTTCAAACTGTCCCATGCTTCCTTGGCCGTTGCAGCGTTCTGGACAAGGCTGTAGTTCGTCGGATCGATGCTCAAACAAATGGTTGCAAGCGCACGCTCCGAAAGCTCTTCCGTCGGGTTGTCCGTCTTGATGGCCGCCCACGTACCTTCTCGGATCATCACCATTTTGATTGCGAAGGACCAGGAGCTGTAGTTTTCCTGTCCTCGTAACCGCTCCGCCAATGGCAACGATAGGCTTCCTCCCGCTGGTAGGATTCTTGAATTCGTCGCCACCGGTGCTCCTCCAACGGAATCCGCTTGCTGGCTTCCTGCTCCTGCTGTTCCGGCCGGACCTCCGGCGCCTGGAAGTGCTTCTGAGCTGCTACCGTTCATGCTTCGTGTTGGAGTTCTCTGGAGCGACATCAATTTTCTTCTTGTATAAAAATCTTGAAATTTTCAATTCTTCACATCGGCGAAAAATTTTTCTTCAATTGTTTGTCCGTTGCTATGGTGCCACAGGCCCATAACCTGAAGGAAAACACGTGTGGTTGCAACGGAATGACAAACTAGAATGATTTATTAAACTTAAATAATTCAAGGGTTACTATGACCAACAGAAATCAATTCATTCATGAGGCGACAACATATCAGGGCAAATTAGGGTAAAATGGACAGCTATTTGTACTCTCCCGTGAATGATTCTAAAGCTAATCGATAAAACGCATTTGTATACATAAAAAATTATCCAGGACTTCATATATTGCAACCAGTGACATCACAAAACAATACAAAAAATGTTATCATCCAGCAGTTTTAGGGGAATGTAGGGTAAAATAGGGAAAATATATATAATATATGCGCATGATAATTGTTAGCTTCCAATTGCAACTAGAACTAATGTCAACTTTCCATAGCAGTATATGTTGCTTATAAATACATTTTAAATCTCATTTTTCTATGATAATAGGGCAAAATGGGGCAAATTGGACAACTACTGAAGATTATTCTAGTGATAATAAATCTAGCGCTTTTTGTTTATGCGAAAAAAAAACAAATTCAAATCAGTAACATTAAATATCCATGCATATTTATGCAAAATTCACGATTTCCAGCAGTTGTTGGGGCATATAGGGCAAAATAAGCATTTAAAAGGATCTTTCATGTATGTTTATGATTTCTATTGACCTCTAATTACACCTGCAGCTATTTTCAACGATCTACAGTCGTGTTAGTTGTTTGAAAGGACATTTTGATTCTCTTTTTGTATGAAAAAAGGGCAAAATGGGGCAAAATGGACCACTTCCCGTGCCGTGCGGTGAATGAATTTAGCACCAATCGATTTCCCGTAGTTTTTTGCGTCGTAGTCACGTGCCGAAACCAGCGGCGTTAAAAGATCCGTTTTTTGGGTCGATTTTTCCCACTGTGGACTGGGTTGACAGTGAGAACTCGGTATTAACGAAAACAACACAGATAGTTTTATTAAAACGACTGCTTCGCAGGAGAGCTTGTTTGGGAATGACTTATTTTTCTACAACGATCGTACACGTCAAGTTATCGCCGCCTACTACTTCAACATATTTTTTCCGCAATAAATGTTTTGAATGTTCTCAGTCGGGATAATCCAACTTTGAACTGAATACACAATAATTGTCGAAAAAATGGTGTTGTAACAATGGATCACTAAAATAATTAAAACGACCGCTATGAAATGAGCAGATAGCGCCACCGTAGCCTTGTGTGTTTGACGTAACTCGACTGCTGTCACTGTGTTACCGTTCACATACGGTGGCGCTTTTGTTTTCATGCGGTGAGTAGTGGAAAAGTCGACTTCAATGATCCATTAAATTTATCGTATTTTTATGATATTTTTCATCAGGGAAATCATCGGCAAGCCTCGTTGGATAAATTGTTGGAGAAAAATAGTGACAGCCCCCTGGTAACGACGACGATCGTGGATGTGTGACAGGTCCCCGGTCGATGATGACAGTAATGACGACGACTTGTGTTGAGTTTGTGTGTATTGTGTAAGGAAAACCGAACGAAGCATAATTGCTGATGTATTGTGCACTATATTGTTTGTTATGATTTATTCCGTACTAGTCCGTTGCGAAGTAAAGTTGTTTGTTGACAAACGTATTCCGCGTACTTAATCTTTCTTCGTATCACGCGAACCCCGGGACGGGTATTGTCCGGTCGAACGGTAGTATAACCGTATCCACTGTGCCTGGGTTTCCATCAGGTTATGGGCCCAGCACGCTTCCACTGCGCGAAGAAAGTAGAATGAAAAAGTGTGTGGATTGAGAGACACTTTGTAGTGCGTTCTATATGAACGATCTGTGTAATTGTTGTTATACCCCGGAGGCTGCAACGGTTTGGTTGCCGACGAAGAAAGTGTGGGAAGTGTCGTCGGCGAGATAATAGAGCTGATCGCGAGAAGAACTAGCTACGGACAATTGTTGTGAGTTTTGTTTGAGGAGGAGCAGAATTGGCTAATGCGCCGAAAGTTGTTCGGAATCATTCTGCAACGGACCCATTTTGTTGTGCGATTCGTTTTGTTATGGACGTTAAGGAGACGTAGCTCAGTGTGGCGTTGAAACGAGTGAATGAAATAGTGTTGAGTCTGTAGTGGTTGAGTTGGAAAATAAAACGGTTCACAGTGGTCCATAAAGAAGATTTTGTGAATCAAAAATGGATTATTGACTCTGGTAGTTCAAGGCACATGACGAATACAACAGCGTGCTTGAGTTGGTGGAATCCCTGTGTGGAAAATATAGCGCTTGCAGACGGAAGAACATTAACGGCCAGAGGAAGCGGACAGGGAAGAATCGTCGGACGCGGACTAGAAGCAGAATCCGTTGAAATCAAACTGAAGGAGTTGCTGTTTGTTCCTGGGTTGTCTGTTAATGTGCTATCGGTGAGCCGAATGACTGATGCGGGCTACTATGTGCAGTTTGGACCTAAGGATTGTCACATTATGAATGCTGAAACTGTGATTGCTGTTGGTGTTAAAAAGGAAGGCCTGTACTATCTTGTGTAGAAAATGTAACTTTGTTGGTCTCGGTATTGATCCAGGAGGAGTTCGAGAAGGATCAGTGGGCTGCACTAAGGAGGAGTGTTGGAGAAAAATAGTGACAGCCCCCTGGTAACGACGACGATCGTGGATGTGTGACAGGTCCCCGGTCGATGATGACAGTAATGACGACGACTTGTGTTGAGTTTGTGTGTATTGTGTAAGGAAAACCGAACGAAGCATAATTGCTGATGTATTGTGCACTATATTGTTTGTTATGATTTATTCCGTACTAGTCCGTTGCGAAGTAAAGTTGTTTGTTGACAAACGTATTCCGCGTACTTAATCTTTCTTCGTATCACGCGAACCCCGGGACGGGTATTGTCCGGTCGAACGGTAGTATAACCGTATCCACTGTGCCTGGGTTTCCATCATAAATATGGCGCCCAAAACAGAAAGGCTGCATGCGCGTAACTACAGCGCATTTGGCCCCTCAGCTTCAATGTCGTGCTCGCTTGTCATGCACCAGAACCAGCGTGCTTAACATTGGAGCTGAGGGGCCAAATGCGCTGTAGTTACGCGCATGAAAGGCTGCTCCAAAAATGTTGTAAATAAACCGACCGCCGCGACGTGCACACGTACTTTGTGTTGTCTCCGAGGTTCTCCGCCGTTACGCTAACCGAAAGTTCCCCCGCGGTAATTTGTCTGTGCCCCTGGGTAGTGGTCCTTTGAGGACAGTGTTGGCCTCAGTGATTAATCCAACAAAAATCATTCAGGAATTCCTCCAGGACTTTATCCAAGAATTCCTCAAAGAATCCTTCCAGGTATAGGAACTTCTGCCAGTAATTCCTCCAAGAATCTATCTTGCGCATAACTTGCGAACGGAAGGTCCGATTTTGGTCATCTTAGTTTTATTCTGTTAGTTTTCACCCAAGGAAGGTTTATGAGGCGAAAAACATGGAAAAAATGGGAGTTTCTGAAAATTGATCTTCCATACATTTTGACCGGGGATTTGATCTTGCCTAGAAACTTGAAACGTCAAAAAACGCAGTAGGCAAGACAAAGTTTGCCGGGTACAGCTAGTTTTTCAATAAATTCTTCGAAAATTCTTCCAGGAGTTCCTCCAAGAATTCTTCTAGCAATTTCTCTAAGAATCTGTCTAGAATTTTTCCCAGAAATCCCTTTTGGAATTTCTCCAGAAACCTGCAGAAATTCTTCCAAAAATTGCTCCATGGATTTATCCCATATTACTTTCACACATTTCTCCAGAAAATGCTCCGGAAATTCGTGAAGAATTTTTTCAAGGAATTCCTACAGAAATTACTTCAGGAAATCCTCCGGGGATTTCTTCAAGAAAACCTCGAGGAATTCTTCCTACAAAAAATCCACCACCTCTAGGATCCTTCAGGAAACCTTTAGGAATTTCTCAAGAAATTTCTTAGAAGTTCCTCCACAAAAATCTTAAAGAATTACGCCAAAATTTCCTCCAGAAATTACTCCGGAAATTTCTTCAGGAAATCCTCCAGGAATTCATCCAAGAATTCCTCTTACAACATCTTCAGAAAAACCCCCAAAAATTCCACCAAGAATTCCTCAAGGAATTCTTCCAAGAATTTATCCAGGAAATCCTCCAAGACATCTGCCTAGAATTTTTCCAAGAATCCCTCCAGAAATTCCTCCAAAAAATCCTACTGGACCTTCCCTAAGGTTTCTTTTGTCAGAAATACCTCCTGTGATTTTTTCAAGAAAATACTTCCAGTATTCATCCAGAAAATCCTTCAGAAATTCCTTCATGAATACCTCCACGATTTTTCAGGGAACCTTCAGAAACCTTCAGGGAAGTTCCTGAGGTATTCCTAAATGAATTTTTAAGCAGTTTTTTTTTAATTTTATTTTCTTGGTCGTATTGGGTTTATTTTCTTGGAAATTCCAATAATCATTCCTTGAGGAATTCACGTGAGGAATTCCTAAAGTATTTCACGGAACAATTCCTGGAGGAATTCCTGAAGGAATTTCTGGAGTATTTGCATTAGGAATTCCTGGAAAAGTTTCTGGAAAAGTGCCTGTAGTAACCCAAGTAAAAGAACTAGCTGAATAACAGTTTTTTTAAGCTAAAATTTGCTTAATAATGGTTTACTCCACTCTTGTTCAGCAAAAATGTTTGTTGGGTAATTCCTGCAGTTATTGTTGGAGGTATTCCTGAATTTTTAAAGTTATTTTTATAATTTTTATATTTATGAATCTTAAGAGTAATTCCTGGAGGAATTCCTAATATAATTTTAGGAGGAACTCACGCGAATATTTCTTAATGTATTTCCCGGAACATTTCCTTGAGGGAGGGTTTCCTGGAATAATGCTTGGAGGAATTTCTGGACTTATTCCTGGAGGAGTTTCTGAAGTATTTCGTAGAGGAATTCCTGGAATATTTCTTGTTGGAATTCCTGCAGTATTTCCCGGAACAACTCCTAGAGGAATTCCTTTAGTACTTCTTGGAGAAATTCCTGCAGGAGTTTCTGGAGTAATTCCTGGAGGAATTCCTGGAATATTTGCTGGAGGAATTTCTGGAATATACCATCTACCCCCGTTGGTTTGAACGACACCTCATGCAAACCAACGGGGTTTATTTTCCAATTTGAACTTCTAGTAACCAGTTGAGCATCGAAAAACACACTCATGGTAACCGTTTTTGCTGTTTTGTTTTGATTCTGCATTTTGTTTCACCCCGTTCCATGAGCAGAATGTTGTTCGAACCATTTTTAGTTTGAACGATGTGCAGATTAGAGGGGGTCAAATTAAAAAGTGTTCAGATTAGATCAGGTCAAACCAACGGGGGTAGACGGTATTCTGAATATATCCTAAAGAAGTTCCTTGAGGAATGATCAATGGAATTCCTGGAAGAACACCAGTTGGAATTGCTGGAGGAATTCCGGGATGAATTTGAAAAGGAACTCCTGGAGGAACCCCTGGAAGAATTTCTGGAGGACACCATGGAGCAATCCCTGAAGAAATCCCTCAAGGAATCCCTGGAAAAAATTCTAGAGGAATCGCTGGGGGAGTCCCTGGAGGAATCCATGGAAAACTTCCTGCAGGAATCCCAGGAGATATTTCTGGAGGAACTCTTGGGAAAAGTATCTGGAGGAGTTTTCAGGAAACTCCTGGAGAAATCCTTGGGAGACTTCCAAGGGATCCTTGGGGAACTCCCGTGAAATCCTCGGGGAACTACCGGAGGAATTCTCAAGGAACTCTTGCAGGATTTTTCGTTTTTTTTTTTTGAAGAAATTCCTGGGGAACTCCTGGAGGAATTACAGCATAGCTCCTACACAGATTTCCGAGAAACTGCCGGGAAACTAGTAAATCACGGGAAGTCCTGGAGGGATTAACTAGGCACTCGTAGAGGTGTTCTTGGAGAAAATCACGATGAATTTCCAAGGGACTCCTGGAGGAATTTCCGAGGAACGCCTTGAGGAATTACATTGATAGAGTACATTGATAGAGTAAAGAGATTGAAGGTCTTAGTACCAGAATAGTTCAGATGACCTAGATCATCAAGTGAATGTTGCTAAGATATCAGAATTGCATACTGAGGCTCTAGAAGTAGCGTATGTTAGATTCCGCGAGCATTCGCTAAAAATATCCCAAGTTTTACAGATAATGCAACCATTACTTCAAAATACATTTGGTCCACTGGTATACAAGTGGACACCCAAATAGCAACAAATAGAGATACTCGTAAAACTATGAGGTTCAACAGACACAATCGTGAAAGAGTTATACCGATAGAGTGAGGAGAAACAAGAGTAAAGCCTGCAGACCTTGAAGGTCGTAATTTCAAAATAGTTTGGAAAGCCTGGAAAATCCCATGAATGGACCAAAAGCATTATAGTTATGCACTGAGGCTCCGTCAGCAGTATAGACTACATTCCACGAATCTGTTTTACAATTAAAGTAAGTAGATACTGTAACCCAAACTTCAAAGTGTATTGGAGGCCATTTATATTTCAAGGAATGTCTATCTACCACAATATCCAATTCCGGGATGAACCTGCCTACGGCAGAAAATCCGCGAATAAAGAGATAAACAAAATGCTCGTGGCATTGCGAGGTCTAATGGACATTAAAGTGATTAAATTTCTCTAAACAGAGTGAACACAAATGATCGTAGATGTTGTAGATCTTAAGGAAATTATTTCCAGAATAGTTTGGATGATCTAGATCACCCAATTCATTATCCATGACTATTCTATGGGTACTTTGAGGCTTTGTGAGTACCGTAGACTACATTCTATGATCATTCTGTTGGAGCAATCACACAGCGGAACACACAACAGCGGGACGAGTAGCGAAGCTTTCCGGACCGGAGCAAAAGTAAAAACACTTGTTTACAGTGTGACGATCACGAACGAATGAATTTATTCTATATTTACATTCACGACTATAAACAATAACACTATCTGACAATACACAACATGACTATGGTGTATCCATTAACATAAAAGTAGTCTCGATAACGAGGGGTGCTCGAGTGCACAAATTACATATTTCCAACACCCCCTCTCAAGTCGACAACCCGAGAAATTCTTCGAAAATATCACAGATACTATCTTCAATAGTCCAAATCATAACAAAACGTACAGAAAACTTCAGTAATGTTCATCTTTTCAAGGTCAGATCGCCAGCTTTTGGCTCCAATTAAACAAAATCATCAAACTAACAACAACAGTTCTGTTTCACACAACAATAAACGTCCAAAACAGTCTAAAACTTCTCAAACATCAATCGTCACAAAACAAGGTCAAACACTTAAAAACAGTTTTGTCTTACTAGGCAACCCCGTTACCTATACACACTATATCGTCCACAACGATACTTTCTTAATGTTACTTCTTCTTCTTGTTCGCTTTCCTAACTTGCTCTGCACTTCATTGTCTTTTGACTTCATCGCATTCTTCCCATTCAGCATCGTCTTCGGGGTCTCCGTATCCTTCACGCTCACTATGGCCGCATCCGTATCACGTCGCCTGCGTTCACACCAAACATCCAACTCGTACAGCTTTCCTGAATGGTGCCCGACAGCCACTACTTCTTCTCTCTTTACAATTTTCACTCTGTCGCCGGCAAAGTGGACCTGCAACCCGGATCTCGCCACACGATTCACCGAAAACAAATTGCTTCGTAATCCGGGGAGGTACAACACTTCTTTCGCTTCACATCTCTTCATCTTTCCGCCGACGTCAGCAAGCAACACTACATCACCACAGAATTCCGCCATCATCTTCTCACCGTTTGCCACAAGCACTGGCACCGGCTGCTCCAATCGTCGCATCACTTTAAACAAACTGGGATCGTTCACCATGTGGTCCGTCGCACCAGAGTCTAGGAACCACTGCATTTTCACCAGCTCTTCTTTTTCTTCCTGCGACGCCATGAAGCAAACGTCCGCACGTTCCGAGGTACGTTTTTCTTCAACCACCATGTCTGATTTACTGTTTCGACGTTTCACAACTTCGTACTCACTCGGATTCAATGGCAAACGCACGCGACAGTCAGCTTGTTTATGTCCAATTTTGCCGCACCGAAAGCACTTCAACGTTCTCCACACATGCCTGCTCGTCATGGCAACACCCTCACTTTCTCGCTCATTTTCGGCCGCAGGGGCCAACATATTTTTCTTCAGGTTCACATCGAGCAACCGCTTCTTGACAAACGCCAGTGTCACTCCACCGGGAAGGGTCTCGATGGCCGTCACCACCGAATCGAACGACGCAGGCATTGTCAGCAACAAATGGCAAATTGCATCGGGCTCTTCCACTGCCGCACCGCTCTCCTTCAACTCGCGAATCAACCGATCAAATTTCAACAAATGTTCCGGCAAATCACTATCAGCCCCCTCTTCATACTTTAACCGAAGGAGCTGTTTCCGAATAAATAACTGGCCGGCAACACCACAACGCTCGAACACCGCCTTCAGCGTGTCCCAAATTTGCTTCGGATTCGCACAGTCCTTCACAAGTTCAAGCTGAATATCAGCGATGGCCGAAACGATAATAGCTTTGCACTTTTTATCCGCGGCACTTCGCTCAGCCATTTGCCTTTTCTTCTCGGTTTTCACTTGCGCGGAATCGTCGGCCATCTCACGCAACTCTTCAATCTCGACGATCTCCCGGTGGACACAATCCAATAAACCATGCATGTCGAGGACGGTCTCCATCCGGAACTTCCAGTTATGGAATCCGGACCCGTCGAACGCGGCGACTTTCGCTTTCTCGTCCATACCTGGACCCATAGCCTGTTGGAGCAATCACACAGCGGAACACACAACAGCGGGACGAGTAGCGAAGCTTTCCGGACCGGAGCAAAAGTAAAAACACTTGTTTACAGTGTGACGATCACGAAGGAATGAATTTATTCTGTATTTACATTCACGACTATAAACAATAACACTATCTGACAATACACAACATGACTATGGTGTATCCATTAACATAAAAGTAGTCTCGATAACGAGGGGTGCTCGAGTGCACAAATTACATATTTCCAACACATTCATCGTGTTGGTTTAGAATGTTGGATTTGTGACACAAACTTCGGAGCACTTTGGAGGCCTTAGAATAGATCTGGGATCAAAACTTCAAATAAGACTATGATGGGTACCCAGTCAACCAGTCATCGTATAAGATGTTGTATAAGATGTTAAAGTGGAGGCGATATGTGTACATTTTACATGCGCCTAAATGGAGGCATGTACGCATATGGCCTCCACTTTATCATCTTATACAACAGCTTATACGATGACTGGTTGTCTGGGTAGTAGTACATTGCATGTCAAGGATCAGTGAAAACTATTGATGATTCGCAAAACGATGAAATTTGAGCAAAATCATGTAGAATTTATAAAAAAAACACAAAAAAGCCACGTATTTTCGGTTACCAGAAAAAGAGGGAAGGGTGCAAACCATGCATTTCTTAGCACAACTATTCCCCTTGACTATAAAAAAGACTCCAGTGTAAAATGTTTTAAAACAAAGAAGTCATTGCATTTCTACCAAAATAAGATCGTCCGGGTTAAATAAAAAAAAACAACAACAAGAAAAAACAAATATTTTACCAACGTAATACATTGTTTTATTTTCTTTACTATTGTTCTAGTATATCATATGCGAACATATAGAATTTTCTATAATTGTGTGAACATATTAAAAGTGACGTGTTCAAAAACTTTAGCATAACTAATTCTATATAAATACATCAAAATCTTATAAGATTTATAAGATAAGGCAGTAAGCATTAACTATAATTTGTCTTAGAAACTATTTTCTACGTGTTCCCCTCACATAACATGTTCATTTGTGTCACGCAACTTTTTCCTTTTTTCTTCTTCGGCTGGAGTAAAAACCCACTCCTTGATTTGAACATCCTCTGGATTTCTGTAAAAGATAAATATGTTTGTTAGACTTTTTTCTCTGTCAACCATATTTTCCAAATCTTACACTCCACTCGTTTTAAGAACCAATTCACTTTTGGTAATTTCCTTGGGCAGCCATCGGTGTACCACCGGCGATATCAGCTTGGCATGCATTTTGCTCAGATCTTGCGAACCGGTCAGGTAACTGACCGGAATCCCCACCAGGAACACCAAGAACGTTCCAACGGTCGAGTACCACACGAAGGACATCTTGTAGATCGAGAACCCACCGCTACTGTCATCCGTAACGGCCGTCGATTGCCCAAGAACCGACTGCGTTACGTTGAAGCCATACTCGGCGCAACCTTCCACACTGGTGGGCTTCGGAGGATAGCTCAGGTCGCCATTTTTGATCGCGAACTGCGCTCCCGCAATGATCCACGACATTCCGATCACGCTGGCCGCAGAACCCCACAGAGCACCGTGCTTGTTCGCCCAAGGCCACAGCATGCCCAGGCAGAAGATCCCCATAACGGCACCTTGCGTTACGCTGGCTATCGTGACCACCATTTGGAGAATATGACCAAACTGTTCCACGACCAGGCCCATCACGATACAGTACAGACCGCTGAACAGAATCAGCATTTTCATGGTTAAGTTGGCTGACGCGTCGGCGTGTTTGAACAGCTTGAACGGGCGAATATTGTCCTCGTAGATGATTCCGGCCAGGGAGTTCAGATTGGCCGACATGGTGCTATGAAGAAAGGGTGTAGATATAGGATTTAGGATCGAACCATAACGTCAAACCAAACATACCTTAGACCAGCGCTGAAAACGCACGAGATGAACACTCCGGGCATTCCCTTCAGATTTCCAACCACATCCTGGACGTAGAACGGCAGCAGCTTATCGGCCTTCTGCACCAGATTGACCTTGATCGGGTCACAGTCGAAATACTTTGCAAAAATCACAATCCCCGTAAAGCAGTTCAAGCTGGTTATGATGATGAACCCGGCGCAGAAGATCCACAGTGCAGTGCGAGCATGACGAACGCTCGGCACCGCCACCATCCGCTGAACACAGCTCTGATTCAGGCCCAAGTACCCGGTCCAGAGGAATACGTTACCAATGCTGGACGTCCAGAATGTCTGTCTCGTCGTTGCGTCAAAGGTCATGCTGATAACCCAAAAATAAAAGCGAACACAGATTAGACCCCCGCCGTAACTGACCTAGCGCAATATTACTCGAACTTACTCGAAAATGTTCAGCCGATCGCCGGCTGCCGCTCGCGTGAACACTTCCCCGAAACCGCCAATCTTGACGACGCCCACAGCCACCACCAGAAAACAGGATGCAAACATTATCACACCCTGCACCACATCCGTCCACACGACGGCCTTGATCCCGCCGAGCATGGTGTAGAAGATGCACACGCAGCACACGATCCCGTTGATCAGGTGGATGTTGGTGCCGGTGACCTGGGCGAACGCCAACGACGGGATGAAGATGAAGATCGGCAAGATCAGATAGATGTTCAGCACGTAGGTGAACGTGACGAACTTCTTGACGGCCGGGCTGAACCGGTCCTCCAGGTACTGAATGTGGGAGATAGGGAATCAGGTACTGTTATGGTGCTTTAGAAGAGCATATGTATGTATCTACCTGGTAGCAATTGGTGATCTGGTTGTTGTAGAACACCGGAACGAAGATGTAGTTAATGATCATAACGATGACGATCATGGTGGGTGCTATTATCCAGTACTGTGCCCCGTACGAGTACATCTCGGCCGGAACGGACATGATGGAAACGCCCGACAGTTGACTGGAATGAGAAAAAAGGATAGGAACTGATGAATCAGATGATCTCGAAGATTCAAATTTGAAGATTTTTTTGTTACGCCCTAAAAAGCTATTCATGGTACAAGGGTAATTTCAAAAATTCAAATTTCAAGTAAAAAATTCAAATTTTCAGTATAAAGCGCTTTGCGACGAAAAAATTTTTCGGCTGCACCGCTATTTTCAAACTAGAATACAATTGCTCATTATATTTTACAAAATGTAAGTGTTAAATCAAAAAAGGTATCATTGACCGTTGAAAATCCCTCCCAGAGACAATTTCTGGTTACGCCACTGCTCATAGTATATCTGAAATACCTCAGAATAATTTGGGCATAAATGTATGAAAATACAAGATGCTGGACATTATCGTGCAATCGTACTAAGAAGTTTGGGAATACTTAGTGATTTTCTACGCGATTTGGTAGGATTCCGAAGAAACCTTGCATTAAGATTCAGCTCGGCTGACTAGTATCACCAGATCAACTACACTCACACAAGGAAGTCAGCTGTTGATCTCCTTATTTTTAGGCAAGAATGAAAACTACGGATGAAGGTCGGGAAGGAGAAGGACGTGATGATGTGATTTGGTTTCCTAGGGCAGGCCGCATAAACCACCGCGTCTGTGCAAGTTCATGCTGGGATGTCGGAGTATTTTGGAAATAGCTATGTGGTAGGGTGTGGATGCGAAGCGTAAGGTTATAAATTGTGTGTTGATTGGTGTTGATTACTTTAAAGATGATTCGCTGGTGAGTGATTGATAAAATACAAGGTGATACCATGCTGGACCCCTCTGAAATCCTGCATTAAGGGGAGCTCAGAGGCTTCCAAGAATGTTCTAGGAGAACGTTCACAAATTGCACCCAACATTTGGGAGAAAGAGGGGCCTTCAAAAGTATAGTGTGAAGTCTACGAGGTTTTATAAACTCCTCAGTAAGCAGTGCCGGATTTAGGGGGGGGGGGGGGGGGGGGCAGGGGGCCAGGGCCCCGGGCTCCCACATTTTAGGGGCCCCCACAAAATTTCACGGCACGGAAAAATGTGAAGCGAAAAAAAAATAGTAGTGCAAGAATCTCTCTTATTTGATTTTTGCCTTAAGAACTTCAAATGACTGTCTACTGACAAGATGCACGTGATATCGTCGGTTTCCTGCAATAGGGGCACAACTCAAAATTGGTCATTTTTGAGATTTTGATGGCAAATGATGAAAAACTATGTAAACTTTCATCCCACAAAGACCCGTTCCGAAATTCGATAAGAAACGCGAGAATTTTGCATTTTTATCAATTTTCCGCAATAAAGGCACAACTCAAAATCAGTCAAATTTTTCAATAGTCATTGAAAAATAGTAACCGAAAATTCATGAAACAGATAGTTCTTCAGTCCCTTTCCATGATACAACCATCAAAATTAGTTTACTTTTGTCAAATGATGAGAGAAATAAGTGAACTTGCAGGAGGTGCTTCAAGATTGCCAATTTTCAAACGCCCGTTCTGAAAATTCACATTTTTTGAGTTGTGCCCCTATTGCAGGAAACCGACGATATGTTGTGATTCTTTTGAAGAATACTGCAACTATTTGTGAAATTTCAAATTTTGGCTTTAAAACATATTACCATTTATGTTTTTTTTTTGTGAAACTGCTAAAAAAAGTACTGGAAATTCTTAAGAAAAACTTCTACTGAATTCTAGACCTCGAAACTCTATAAATTGCAGAATCAAAAAATTCCTGCTGAATTTGATTGTTTTTTTTTCGAAATTTAGAAGCATGTTTGGCACTTATGAGTTTGATTTTACTTAGACAGCTTGCGACTTACTTAAATCAGAGAACACCAAAACTGTACAAAAATGTTAAGAGTAATTCTAGCATGAATCAACAAACATGATCTAGATTATTTTGAAGAGTTTCAGTCCGATTTGTTTTTTGAGCTGAGAGATTTACTAACTGAAATAAGAATGAATTCATGGAGAACTCCTAATAAAATCCATAGATTCCTTGAACAAAAAATCGAAACAAATTTGTGGAGAAATTGGCTAGCAATTTGTCTGGATTCCACGCTAAAGATTATCAAGAAATATAATAGGAAAATGTATTGGAGATTAAGTCAGAAATTCCATCATGAATTTGTAATGGAATCCTTCTGAAATATCTTCAAAGCTTTCTATTAGAATTTTCACCATGTTTCAGAGTTCTGTGGAAAATTATTTTGGGAGGTCGCCAGTAACTCCCCAGCAGTCGCATTAGAAGGAGTGTTGTTAAGTGTTCATGTTTTATGGTGATCGACCAGCAACTTTTCCAGAGATTAAAGCAGGAATCGGCTAGAAACTCTCTCTGGATTTGGAAAAAGTAACACCATCGATTACGCAACATTTTTCTAGAAATTGTTTGAAAATTTCAACAATATAGTCTTCTTGCAGTTTGTCTATGAACTCTGGCATGAATTTCCACTAAATCTGAGCTCTAATGTTGCGATTACACTCCTGAAAAGCTTTTTACTTTATATAAATTTATTTTACCATTGTTTTTACGCCAGAATTTCAAATCTGTTATGATAATAAACTTAGTGCATATCAACGTTTTTCCTAGCCAGTTTGCGATCCGTCTTCGTATCGGTTGGACGTGTTTTAATTGCGAGAAGCTGTTCCATCAGTTCGCTGTGATGGCTCTCAATTCACGAGAGAACACGTTCAAAGTAGACCTAGCGAACTTTCCGCGACGGCCAAGTTTTGAGCAAATCCACGGGTTCGTTAATCAAACCCTTGGTCTACTGCCCAGCCAAGTGAAACGCTTGCAGATTAATCATTCGTTGAAATGCGCGCATGTTAAATGTGCCGATCTTGCGATGGCCGAAAAAATAGTGCGAGAACACAACGGACGACACGAGCTCGAAGTGGAAAGCTGCAAGTATCCAGTGCGATTGACGATTGACCGCGGTTGTACGGAGGTCAAAGTTCATGACCTCTCCGAGTGTGTAAGCAACGAAGATATAGCTGTTTATCTACGTCACTTCGGTGATGTACACGAAGTGAAGGAGTTGAGTTGGGGTCCATCATTCCCCTACCAAAATGTTTCATCTGGGGTACGTGTAGCGGTTATGACACTTCGCTGTCATATCAGATCGTTCGTTACGATCCAAGGACAAGAAACCTTGATTACCTACCGTAATCAACCTGCTTCATGCAAGCACTGTACCCAGCCACTGCATCCTGGCAGTACATGTGTACAAAATAAAAAAGCAGACAAAATCAAGCCTGACCATCAATCGACAGCCAACAAACCCGCGGGCGATAGTAGCTCGACACTCAAACAAGCGAACGAAGCGAACGAGCCGAACGTCCGTTCGAGCTACTCCAGCGTGGTGGAAAATAAACCGACCAACAAGCTATCGGTAGACGTCGCTACTACCGGCGGGAAAAGAAGGAGAAACAAACAACAGCAACACAGTGTACAGCCGCCCGAGCGTGTGGTGGTTACGAACAAACCAACAACGGAATCGCCATCGCCACCGAGAAAGAAGCAGGATAGCAACGAAAAATTCTTTCGCAAGGTTGAACAGTCGCAGAGAGAACGCAGCCCAGATTTCGATATGAGTATTGAATTGAATGAAGACGACGAAGATGATCCCGAGCCCGACCGCGATGATAACATGGACGCATGGATTAAATGGTTACGCAGGAGTATTGATAGAGAGAAACGGAGAAAACAGTAATGAAATTTGTATTATTTGTTTTGTATTTAGATTTAGATTCCGACCCGAATGATCATTTTTGATTAAAGGGTCGTTAATAAATAAACAAACAAACAAACGTTTTTCCTAGCTCTGCTTATTGTTCTTCAATAAAATTATTCCATAACGACATTTACATATTTGTAAGAATGATTCCTTTTTTAAGATTTTTTCACGTTATATGGGCAAAAACATATCCTTTGTATTAAGGGCCCCCACAACACTGTGGCCCCGGGCCCCCACATTTGTAAATCCGGCCCTGTCAGTAAGCCTTGTAGACAAGGCGTTTCAAAGGAATTTAGCGGGTTTCAGGGGAACTCAGTAGAGTTTAAGAGGAAAATACGGGAGTCTTAAGAGGGTTTTCCGAGGGATTCCAAGGTGTTTCAAAACATTTCCCAGGTTCATCATCAATGTCAAAAAGTGCCCAAACTATCATAAACCCGATTTTTGTTTGAATTGTTAAAGAAAAGTACTGAACCGATTATGATGAAATTTTCACCACTCATTATGCCTTACTTAAAGAGCTTATAGTCAAAATTTCAGACGTTTTTTGTAGCTAACAACAAAGTTTTAGCATAAACAATTTTTAAAATGGATGCCCAATGTTTCCAAAATCACGTTTTATTGTATAGAAAATATTTGCGCCAATATTAAACCGATTTGGATTTTTATGGTATTAACTACACATAATATGGTATTCCTGGTCAAAAACTCAGCTATTTTTCAAAATCAAAAGTTACGCATTATTTTGTGTGACTCATTTTTTTTTCGAGTTCACTCTTTACTGCAATATAAGCACCGACGAACCGACGTGACAGCTAGAACAAATAAATTCAAATTTGTTGTCCCCGACGCCATGATGAAAAATAGCCGAACACTACCGCCTCCTCTATAACGGCTCGCGTTGTTTTGATAGCATGATTCCAAACCCCCCGTGTATTCATATAGGACGAGGTTCGTGTCTGCGCTGATTTGACAGAAGCGTTCGCTCGCTTCGCCGGTCGACCGTTAAATTTGGGGGGGGGCAGTTTTGAATCACCACTGTCACGTCGGTTCGTCGGTGATATAAGTATATAGGTAGGGTCTGGGACCATTTGGGCAGGAGCACCTATTTTGGGCACTTGCTGCTATAACTCAGTCAATTTTGAACCAATTGGCTTGATTTTCGAGACACGATCAGATAGGCATAGTATCAAGCAATGTTCAAAAATTCAAGTCAATCGGTTTAAAATTGACTGAGCTATGGCTGCAAGTGCCCAAAATAGGTGCTCCTGCCCAAATGGTCCCAGACCCTATATCGAAAGACAACTCTATGTTATTAACTTAAAAGAATACCTAAGGCATAACTTCAGTACAGAATAGCCAACATTTTTATGGCTGTGAGCAGGAGTCCGGGTAGGAGAAAAGAAACGCAGTGTCTTCACAAGACATCGCTTTATTGTTTTTCTCCCGATCAGCGCCTAACTCGAACTAACTGCCGTTACACACTCAAGATAAATCCTGCAACTGTCTGATTATAATTGGATAGTCCATATTCAATAGGGTGGATTGAATTTTCCTTTTTCTATAAAAGCTTACATGGCAGTAATGATCAGGACTCTCCAGTTAGCCTAGTGGTTAAGGCTATGGATCGCCAATCCGGAGACGGCGGGTTCGATTCCCGTTCCGGCAGGCAAAGAAAGCCCTTCAATTAATAACTGTGGAAGTGCTCCAAGAACACTAAGTTGAAGAGAGGCAGGCAAAGTTTCAATGCGAAGGTCGAGCCATAAAGAAGAAGAAGAAGAAGAAGAAAAAGAATATCATGACTAATCTACTCAGAAACACTACGTTTTGTTAAAGAATGAGCAAGCATCGATGAAAATTAAAACGCGGAAGCTAATGCCTGGCTTACATAGTGCAAGTAACTTGATTCAAGACAATGGAAAATGCACTAAGGGGATTCAGGTGGCCAAAAATCGAAAATCGACTTCAATTTGAGAGGTTCGGCCGTTGAAAGTAGACCATTTGGACCAGTAAACCCTAGAATATTAGTTTCCTTATCCCTATAGTTATCGAGATATTGACAGCAGAATGAGACCATTGACATTTTTTGGTAAAATGAATGAAATGTTCTACCTTGCATATCTTCAGCTTAAATGAAAAATTTTTCGCTTTGGAACTACTTCTATGTCTTTGTTAAGGAGGGGGACATCGGGAGACATTGAAATCAAATTTGGCTGCTACTAGCTGCTATTTTGCAATTCCAATCACGTTGTCGGCGATGATTGAGATATTGCAATATGAAATCACCCTATTGGTCATTACACCGTGTCCAATAAGTTCTCATACAAAATACAAATTTAGAGAATATAATTTTATTTCACACCTGTGATTCTTATTTTCAAAATGAATGCATGTATTGAAGGGCCACATAATACTGATTAAATAGAGCATACGGTTTAGAATGACATTATTTTCTATTTGTTTTTATAAACCTAGCAGTACACTTCCGTTTTCGGAAATTAGTTTGCTCCGGCACGCAAGAAACATGTTAGAAAAGTGTTTCATTCTACGGTAGCTAAATAGAGTCTATAAGGTTAAATTTTAGGGCCCATATAGTCGAGGCGGTAAACGCACGGGTATTCAGCATGACCATGCTGAGGGTGACGGGTTCGATTCCCGGTCGGTCCAGGATCTTTTCGTAAAGGAAATTTCCTTGACTTCCTTGGGCATAGAGTATCTTCGTGCCTGCCACACGATATACACATGCAAAATGGTCATTGGCAGAGGAAGCTCTCAGTTAATAACTGTGGAAGTGCTCATAGAACACTAAGCTGAGAAGCAGGCTTTGTCCCAGTTAGGACGTTACGCCAAGAAGAAGAAGAAGAAGGTTAAATTTTGAGTTTTTATCCCAAGTGTTGTACCAAATGGATATACTAAAGATGAAACAATACAATTTTGGTGATGATATGGTACGAAATTTGCTAGTAAGCTTCACTTGAGCTGATTTCCTTGAAAATAATCGTTCTATTGAAGATAAACTTCATTAAACGTAAATTTTGGATAAAATTTACTGCAAAAGGGATACAAGTACGTTTTATAAGTGAGAATGTTGTGAATCAACAAGGTAAGATACAGCCATGCTTCATTAACACAACAAATCTCATTCAAACATGAAAATGGGCATTTTTGTTTGATTTATGTTTTATTTTGTACAAAATAAAATGGCTTCGTACTCCACCAATACAGAGTATCATATTTTTTCTCTTTTGGTCATAGTTACTATTAGCAATGGTGAGGACAGGAACCTTACTCGTTTCAATTTTAAACCATTACTCGTTAAAATGTGACGAAATATCAAAGAAATGGCGTGCGTGCCAGCTGAAATGGACTTATGACACATACGCGATCAGCAGAGAAGGATAAAGGACAGTTAATTCCAAAACATATGCTGCATTTGGTCAGTGTTAGTTTGCCTTTCAATTAATATATTTACTTTGATAATCCTAATTATAGATGTGAAATGAATTCAGTTTGATTTTGTATGAGAACTTATTGGACACGGTGTAAATACCTCTTAGGAAACATTTGGTCGTCATGGCCGCTTTTCTCGGTAGATCAATCATAAAATATCCTCAAAATGTGGTCTTGGATCTCGTAGCGGAACGTCTTTTTAGAAATTTGAATCCATTTTGTAAGTTAGAGCAGCAATCCTCCTTATATACAGATCAAACGCCTAAAAGTATGCAATGTCCTTGTAATATCTTGCTGTTGAAACTGACGTGATAAAAAAATTCTTTATTTAAACTCCTAAAACCCCTCAATTAATGAGAGCACACCATGCACGACATAACCACAAGGACTTGAATAATATTCAAAGACCATTGAAGATTTTGCGGACCTCTATATTTCTTCGCAGGCCTTTACAGACCTTCACAGAGTTGGACTAAATTCCAAGGAGTTTGCCCTAGTAGCACACATGTCATACATGAGTCGGTATGACTTTAATGTGACCAAATTTGGTCATATAGGAGTCATATAGACTCATCTACAACATAAGTGTTATTCGGGTGGAGACCTAAGAAGCATTTGTTCAACATGTTTTTCATATATTTTTTTTAAGCATAAGCGCAGTTTCGTGTTCAAAAGGAGTCGCTCAAGAACTTTCTTGACCGATTCCTGACAGAAACTTTCTACAGTGACTGCCATTTGAATTGACATTCCTTCGCAACTGCGTACTGCGATCGAAGAAAAACGGGTTCTTGGACGATTCAGGCAAGGAATTTCCCATGTATCAAGATAGACCGAGAAATTCCTTTTGAACTGACATTATAAATTTAACGTGAAAATATTTTTGGCCATCTGTTTGTATGGAGCCGCCCTATAGTACACTCATCTCACTTGTTCAACTCACTTGACTTGAACGAAAATTGAACAAGTTTAACTTTTTCAATCAAGTCAATTAATCAGTTTGCTTATGCAAACGCCCGACTTGAACAATGTAAACACTTGCTTCAACTGAGATGCATTCAACAGCGTGTAAGTGGACATCCTAGTCATTTTCTCAGTCTAAACACGTCATTCCGTTTGATTAAACATGTTTGACAAGTTTAACCCAGATAGTTTACCTTACCGATCAGGCTAAGGCCTGGGTGGCCTCTACTGTACATAGTAGCCGTCTCCATTCCACTCGGTCCATGTCTGTTTGTCTCCAGTTCCGCACTCTGCGTAGGGTCCGCAGATCGTCCTCCACCTGATCGACCCATCTAGCTCGCTGCGCACCACGTCTTCTTGTACCGGTCGGATGACTTTCGAGAACCATTTTAGTCTGGTTGCTATCCGACATCCTGATGACGAGACCCGCCCACCGTAGCCTCCCGATTTTCGCGGTGTGGACAATGGCTGGTTCTCTCAGCAGATGATGCAGCTCGTGGTTCATTCGCCTTCTCCAAGTCCCGTCATCCATCTGCACACCGCCGTAGACGGTACGCAACACCTTCCGTTCGAAAACTCCAAGGGCGCGTTGGTCCTCTGCACGTAGGGTCCATGTTTCGTGCCCATAGAGGACGACCGGTCTAATTAGCGTTTTGTAGATGGTTAACTTCGTGTTACTTCGAACTTTATTCGATCGTAGAGTTCTGCGGAGTCCAAAGTAAGCACGATTTCCTGCCACAATGCGCCTCTGAATTTCTCTGCTGGTGTCGTTGTCGGCGGTCACCAGTGAGCCCGCCCAAGTACACGAATTCTTCAACCGCCTCGATTTCATCACCGTCGATTCGGGGTGGCGGGCGCGGTGATTCCTCCCTGGAGCCCTTTGTCATCATTGTGGCATACCAGTTTAGCACCCTATGCGCAGAGATGCGAATTAAATATGGACCAATCAGGTCTGAGCCATTTAAAAGGGAGATGCGAATCGTCAGCATTCGCGCATCATCGAACACCGCGACCCAACCGCGACAACAATATTCGCGCTCCATACATCGCGACTTCGCGACGTCGCGACGCGCACGTCGTCGGTCGTCAGCGACACGAAGACTCGAGCCGGTCGGTCAGAAGAGACCGCGCCGCCGACGATCGCCCCCTTTCGCATCGCAGCAACCGGGCGGCAAGCACGTGTCATCCAAAACAGCCTGCAGGCAATTTTGCGGCAATCGGCCGAAACTGTAGTGCGGAAATTTACAATCATGTACTTTGTCTTCGACACATTAATGACTAATCCGATTCGCCTGGCTTCACTCTTTAGTGGGATGTACGTTTCGCCATCGTCTCAAATTTAAGAGCTATAAAATCAATATCATCCGCGAAACCAAGCAGCTGAACGGACTTCGTGAAAATCGAACCACTCGTGTTTATCCCCACTCTCCTTATTACTCCCTCTAACGCAATGTTGAACAGCAAGCATGAAAGACCATCACCTTGCCGTAACCCTCTGCGAGATTCGAAAGGACTCGAGAGTGTCCCTGATACTCGAACTACGCACATCACTCGATCCATCGTCGCCTTGATCAATCGTATAAGTTTATCCGGGAATGCGTATTCGTACATAATCTGCCATAGCTGTTCTCGATCGATTGTATCCTACACCGATTTGAAATCGATGAACAAGTGATGTGTGGGCGCGTTGTATTCGCGGCATTTCTGCAACACCTGGCGGATGGCGAACATCTGGTCCGTTGTAGCGCGTTCACCCATGAATCCAGCCTGATATTGCCCCACGAACTCTCTTGCAATCGGTGATAAATTCAGATGCTCGTTTCAATTGAACATTCCAAACCAGGCATAAAGGATGCAAGCAAAAAAAGAAAAACGCGAGTATGCAGCATTCGTTTTTGAACATAATTTTCTTAATAATTCTTTAGTGGCTTCGTGGTCTTGTGGCTAAGGCCACCAAGCCTTTAGTCGCATCGTGCTAAGGAGCGCGGGTTCGATTCCCGCCGCAGCTGTCAGGAAAAGTTTTCGGCTGTGCCACTATGCGTTGTATGCTAATCCGTTGTCTAGTGTCGTGCTTCCTTCAAAGAGCAAATAGCTCACTGGAAGCATTAAAACGTGTCCGTGTCTTTTCAAAAACATACTGTTCTTTTCAAACCATGAATCAAGAAGCTGGAAAGTTAACTAATATCAAGGTTTCCCATAACAGAATAATCTAAAAGAACAGCTTATGAAAGAAGGGGAAATTTCTGATAAAAAAGACCACATTACATTTAATTTTAGGGACAACATAAAACTAGGCAGAATAGCCTATTAAGAAAAGAAAGGTAAATTCTGCCGAAAATGTCGGTAACAGCATTAACATTAAATTAGCATTAAATAGCACTTTCGTCAAAGCCAGAGGTTTTTGCTTTCTTTAAACAGCTGGTGGCCACAATGAATCGCGCATTAAAAAAATGTTAAAGCTCATCCCTCTTTTTATAAAACGGCTGCTTTGTAGTGACCGGTTGAATACAAGTAGAAGTAAATCCACAATACATGAGCACCGCTGAAAACTTAATCATAATTCAGCCAATTTACATTTGACCGGATGGTATTTAGTCAAATGGCGAAAGTGTTTCAGAAAAGTGTTTTCAAGATTGATACGGAATTCGGGCGTTTGTTACATTCCGGCGTTTGGAATTCGGGCGAATGTCACAAAACCTCTAGATCCATGTTCCACTAGTCTTTGTCTTACATAATTATGAAGTTTGATATATCGCAAGCAAGCTTTCATAACCGGTCAAAAAATAGCCATTTCCCAGGGTAGGGGTACTAGGTTTCCGAACATCCGGAGAGTTGACCAATATAACTGAAATGTAATAAGAATATCTATTTTTATTCTTTGGCCAAGGTCTCATTTTTGCAAGAATTAATTTATGCATAATAGATAATACAAACACGTACCTACCTCAAAGAAACCAGTACAAAAGTTTCCCAACATAGAGTGCATGTGGTAATTTGTCAACAGCAGCCTTCTTAAGCTTTGTTATCTTGCAGGAAAGCGTGCGCTATAAAACAGTGATTCGATTGATTGTTGCTAGGGCTTGAGTACGGATGACTCAGTCGAAATAAACTCGGTAAGTAACTCAGTGCTAAGACTAGACATCGAATTTAAGTTTTTTTTTATTGAAGATGCTCCAAGCGAAAAAATGCAACTATCATATCAAATAAAGTACCATATAGGGAATCGCGCTACTTGGGCGGTGGCTTCTATATTCGTCTGTTTTCCACTATAACTCAGTCAATCTTGAACCAATTTACACAATTCTTGGAATGCGGTGAGATAGGTATAGTATCTACCCGTGTACAAAATTTCAAGTCAATCGGTTCAAAGTTGACCGAGTTACAGTGGAAAACAGACGAAAATAACAGACGAAGAAAACCACCGCCCAAGTAGCGCGATACCCTAGTCGAAGCGCGAAATGAGTGGGAAGTAGGGTGGCCCACACTTATATGAAAAACAAAAATTTCGAAAAATACCAAGTCTTACCTCCTAAATCAGTTGTTTTGGACTCCCAGAAGCTACGTTCAAAATTTGAGCAAAATCGGTTGAGCCTAAGGGGGCGCTCAAAACGCTTGAAGTTTGTATGGGAAAACTTGGCCAAATGTATGCAGAAATTTTAAGTTTTTGAATTTTGCCGCTAGGTGGCGCTGTAAGCGTTTAGTAATCAAACCCTTTGGTATTATTGTAGGTGACTATATGCCAGAGAACTTTGTCGAAGACTGCGAAGTGATCCGACGGCTGTGAAAAAAGTTATACCCTAGCCAAAGTGAGGCAAAGTATTGAGATTTTATTATTGATATTATTCCTTTACATGTATTGGAAAAATAAAAATAAAGTTTATCCTCACATTTCCTAGGGTATAACTTTTTTCACAGACGTTGGATCACTTTGCGGTCTTCGACAAACTTGTTTGGCATATAGTCACCTACAATAATACCAAAGGGTTTGATTATTGAATGCTTACAGCGCCACCTAGCGGCAAAATTCGAAAACCTAAAATTTCTGCATACATTTGGCCAAGTTTTCCCATACAAACTTCAAGCGTTTTGAGCGCCCCCTTAGGCTCAACCGATTTTGCTCAAATTTTGAACGTAGCTTCTGGGAGTCCAAAACAACTGATTTAGGAGGTAAGACTTGGTATTTTTCGAGATTTTTGTTTTTCATATAAGTGTGGGCCACCTTAGTGGGAAGTCATGAAGCCTATGCTGAAGGTGACGGACGGGTTCGATACCCAGACATCGGGATCTTCTCGTAAGTAACGTTATAGAGTGGGCATACCTAGAGTACCTGCCATAAAATATACGAATGCAAATCGGTCAATTGACAAGAAAATCTCTGAGATAACAACTGTAAAAGTGCTGACGAAACTAAGCCAAGAAGCAGCATTTGTTCCAGTTTGGACTATTAACGCTAAGAAGATGAAGATCAAACTGGAGATTTGAATATACTATAAAGATTTCAGAAATGGGTCGCCTTTTCTTTATGTTGAACAATTAGCGGGGGGTCTTAAATCTGACAATATTGCATTCGATTTTGATTTATTGCTCATTCGTGCTATCTGCTGTTCACAAATCTTCTGTACTGTCGCTTCCCGTTGTCATTTTATCAGTGCATGCACGCACAAGCCTCCAGCGATGAAAGAACATGCAGAAATATCGTGCGATAGACACTGAACGAATCTGATAATTCACGACGTGTAAGGCATACTATCAATCCAGTTAAAACCCGAGCTCGAGCCAGAAAATCGAGCTTTCTCCGAATCCATGCGTCAGACAAAACTTTGGAAGTGGTACACTGTTCAGCGGTTCTGATGAAATCACCTAATATTAATCTAATGACTCAAGATAGTCGGGCTAATTAAGATGTGAATAATAATTCAAAATGATTTCATCTTTGTAGTCTGATTCTCGAGATACATATAAGTTCAGAGTATCTAAGCCTTACTAGCATCTCCTAGCGGATAAACCTAGAATCAACTACCGTCTTCCCCCTTTTGGTTTGAACGACACCTCATGCATTTTTTAATTTGAACTTTTAGTAACCCTGTGGGCATCGAAAAACACACTGATGGTAGCCCTTTTTGCTGTTTTGTTTTGATTCTGTTTTCCATTTCACTCTGTTCCATTATCAGAATGACGTTTGAACCATTTTTAGTTTGAACGATGTGCAGATTAGAGGGCGTCAAATTAAAAAGTGTTCAGATTAGATGAGGTCAAACCAACGGGGGTAGACGGTAGTTAATCATCGGATAGTTTTTCAGTCAAAATCAGATCCCCTAACGATAAAGTCAAGAAATGATACCGATATTGACCATGCATCGGAACCCTAGTCCTTACTGTTTCGAACTAGTGAACACCGAATAAAAGATTAGGAATACCTGAGTCTCGCGGACTGACTCAATATGCTCTCTCAGCGGGAGCCAAACATCGGGAGCCAAACATTGAAGATGGAGGTTATGTTAAACACTGAGAGGAAATTTCATTTCAATTTCACTGGAAAAAGTCAAGTAACCGTTTGAAAATTTATTTTTCAGTAGACTTACATGAACTAAGTGAAAGCCGCTTGAAAACATAGTGAAACTCCAAAGAAAAGCTATTGGAAATTTCGCACTGTATCGTATTATATATTGTATATGTTTTTCAAGTGGATTTTACTGCAGCCGATAGTATACAAAATAGAAGCGTGTTGTTGTCACCAATCACTAACGAACCATGCATGAATGTGATGATGCCAGTATGTTCTGTGATTTCCGATGTTCCTTTTCTTTCAAGGGAACCATTTGGTGGTCTCCGATGGCAGGGAGACGGACCAAATTTTTGAATTTACCTTTTTAGTATAAGCCAATTAATAATAATAGCAAAAATCAGTACAATTATACTAAACAATTATTTTAAATTCATATGACTTGGCAGTGATAAATTTTACTTAAATTTTATTGGATTTTTTCAGTAGAATATTTTTACTAACTAATCATTTGAGTTTCAAATGTTAAGTTAGATGGAAAAAATCTACTTAAGATTTCCAGTAGAATTTAAGTGAATTTTTCGCTCAGTGAACCTTGTTGAACATTTGTGATTGATTGAAGAGTATTGTTATCTAGGTGCTGCGGATATAATCAAAATTGTTGTCACGATATCTCCATTTGCCGCTGTCAAGCCGTTGGAAAGCGAGGAGAAGGATAAACATTGTTTTGAGCATATTTTGACTAATTTTGTAACAACTATCCATCAAAATTTCCATCGCGAATGGAAAATAATAAACTTTGAACACAAGAACAAAATTGGAATAATGGTGGATTGATCATGTTTACCATTTCCGAACAGCGTCGCGACGGCGTGTTTGACAACCGAGCTGAGAGAGGTGGTGGCAAGAAAATTGAACGCTCGTGCGTGTTTACAAGCAAGTGTGTAGGTGTGTGTTGGCTAGCTTGAAAAATAAAACCGTTTCTATTCGCAGCACTCAGAGGAATACTAATCCATTTGTTCTGTTTCACGATCTATCTCGGCCACACCTAAAACCGAAATCTATCACTTTCAGCAAGGTGTGAAATGTAATAAGGACCAAAGTGTTTTCCTTTGATTACTAAGTTATGCTGTTCCACTTGTTGGAAGCAGTTAGGACTAGGGTTCGGTTTGGTACATCCAGGGCCGGATTTACAAATGTGGGGGCCCGGGGCCACAGTGTTGTGGGGGCCCTCTTTTTAGCGGATTTTTTTCTCATTGTAGAAAAATCCTGAAAATATGGAAAATTCTTCCAAAAATTAGGGTTGTTACTGGAGAAATTAATCTAACTTAATTAGCGTAACTAGAAAAAAGGCAATCCAAGCATAACAAAGACCCACATATTAAAATATAGTCTGAAGACGATTGTAAAATAAATTTTAGTAAATCACGCTTTATCCGAGAGGCGAGAGTGTTCATAGTATTAAATTCTATTGATCAAGTCGGAATTCATGAGAATGTCCTTTAAGAAATTTAAAAATAGATTTCATAGGAGACATTTTAGATACATTTCAAATAAAATTTATAGCGCTCTCTTTGGGGCCGGTATAGCATAAGATCCAAATGGAATTTCTTGCGGAATCATTGATGAAATCTATAGCGTTGCTAACCGATTACTAGGTTTCTTTTTTTGTGGATCTTAAGCATAAACATTTCTAACGCGACTTTAAGAGGAGTTTCTGGTGAACGCGCAAAATAATTGTTAAGAACTCTTTGTGAAACTTCAAGAGGCAAAAAATTCAAAGTGGTATTTTTAGCGGAAATTTTACTAAAAGCTGCTGGAGAAATTTCATCGGAAATCCATAATGAGTTCCTGATGTAAATTCTGTTTTATTTTGAATGCAATTATAAGTAAAATTTCTTAATAATCTTTTGCGGGGGAATTTTTAGCCAATTTAAACAAATATTGTTTGCGAAACTTTAAATATTTCAGAATCTTCCAAGATTTTTTCCACAAATATCTACCGCAATTTTCATAAGGAACCTATGAATTTGTTAAGAGTTCGCCTTGAATTACACATTCAAGCCAGGAAGAAAAATTCGTCATGCATTCAATCATATTGAAGAAAACCGGACCAGATCTTTGCAAAAAAAAAATCCGCCTAAAATTCTTGCTAGTTCCTTCAAAGAAATGTTTCAATAATTCTGGGATTCGATTTGAATAATTTATAAGTTTGGAAAGCGGAATCAAACTCTACAACTTTAAAAACTTTTCTTTACTCTGATAGAAACACTTGCAAATCTTCAAAGAACTATGTAGGAAATGTTTAAAACAATACCAATAGTTTTCAGCAGAAAATGTTGACTCTCTATTCCATAGAGTTTAAGATTTCATCCAGAACTCAGGTGAAGATGATCATTCCGAACCATACAAATCTTAACAACTTTCATAGGAAGTTTGAAATTTTATAAAAAGGCAGATATCTGCTTCTTTCTAATTTGAAGCACAATATTTTACACACATCTTGAGAGTAGAAGTACTTGTGATAAAAAATAAATCA
The DNA here is from genome assembly GCF_035046485.1 of Aedes albopictus. NCBI lineage: Eukaryota > Metazoa > Arthropoda > Insecta > Diptera > Culicidae > Aedes > Aedes albopictus. The sequence goes on along the minus strand of NC_085138.1, from coordinate 22,483,433 downwards.
AGATGTTTCTAGCACTACTTTTTTTCGGTTCCCATTTGAAGTTAGATTTTGTGGGGGCCCCTAAAATGTGGGGGTCCGGGGCCATGCCCCCCCTGGCCCCCCCCCTTAAATCCGGCCCTGGGTACATCTTTCTCCGCAACGCAACCCAAAAAGGTGATCTACCCACGCTACCCAGTACGGAGGGTTAGCCTAACATTAGCCTAATGTGAGACTAACTGGCCAGCATGTTAGGCTAACTTTTTGTCTCACTTTTGCCTAATGTTAGTCTAAAATTAGACAGATATGACACACTTTTGTTAGACATGTTGCAAATTCGAAACATGTTTGTTAGTCTAACATTAGACTAACGTTAGACATGTTTTAGTATGGGCTGTTAGACAAATGTTAGGCATAGATTTTATGCTGCTTGTTTTCATTCCAGCTCTCATCCGAGCAAGAAGTGTGATTGTAGTAGTGAACTTTTATCGGCGTTCACTACTACAACCGCACTTCTGCCTCGAATGAAAGCTGGACGAAACATATTTAATAAAAAAAATCGGAACCTGTTTTAATTTTAATTTTAATTTTAATTTTAATTTTAATTTTAATTTTAATTTTAATTTTAATTTTAATTTTAATTTGAATTTTAATTTTAATTTGAATTTTAATTTGATTTTTAATTTTAATTTTAATTTTAATTTTAATTTTAATTTTAATTTTAATTTTAATTTTAATTTTAATTTTAATTTTAATTTTAATTTTAATTTTAATTTTAATTTTAATTTTAATTTTAATTTTAATTTTAATTTTAATTTTAATTTTAATTTTAATTTTAATTTTAATTTTAATTTTAATTTTAATTTTAATTTTAATTTTAATTTTAATTTTAATTTTAATTTTAATTTTAATTTTAATTTTAATTTTAATTTTAATTTTAATTTTAATTTTAATTTTAATTTTAATTTTAATTTTAATTTTAATTTTAATTTTAATTTTAATTTTAATTTTAATTTTAATTTTAATTTTAATTTTAATTTTAATTTTAATTTTAATTTTAATTTTAATTTTAATTTTAATTTTAATTTTAATTTTAATTTTAATTTTAATTTTAATTTTAATTTTAATTTTAATTTTAATTTTAATTTTAATTTTAATTTTAATTTTAATTTTAATTTTAATTTTAATTTTAATTTTAATTTTAATTTTAATTTTAATTTTAATTTTAATTTTAATTTTAATTTTAATTTTAATTTTAATTTTAATTTTAATTTTAATTTTAATATTAATTTTAATTTTAATTTTAATTTTAATTTTAATTTTAATTTTAATTTTAATTTTAATTTTAATTTTAATTTTAATTTTAATTTTAATTTTAATTTTAATTTTAATTTTAATTTTAATTTTAATTTTAATTTTAATTTTAATTTTAATTTTAATTTTAATTTTAATTTTAATTTTAATTTTAATTTTAATTTTGATTTTAATTTTAATTTTAATTTTAATTTTAATTTTAATTTTAATTTTAATTTGTTTTTAAACTTTAATTTCAAACAAATTAAATTAAATTAAAATTAAATTAAAATTAAATTAAAATTAAATTAAAATTAAATTAAAATTAAATTAAAATTAAATTAAAATTAAATTAAAATTAAATTAAAATTAAATTAAAATTAAATTAAAATTAAATTAAAATTAAATTAAAATTAAATTAAAATTAAATTAAAATTAAATTAAAATTAAATTAAAATTAAATTAAAATTAAATTAAAATTAAATTAAAATTAAATTAAAATTAAATTAAAATTAAATTAAAATTAAATTAAAATTAAATTAAAATTAAATTAAAATTAAATTAAAATTAAATTAAAATTAAATTAAAATTAAATTAAAATTAAATTAAAATTAAATTAAAATTAAATTAAAATTAAATTAAAATTAAATTAAAATTAAATTAAAATTAAATTAAAATTAAATTAAAATTAAATTAAAATTAAATTAAAATTAAATTAAAATTAAATTAAAATTAAATTAAAATTAAATTAAAATTAAATTAAAATTAAATTAAAATTAAATTAAAATTAAATTAAAATTAAATTAAAATTAAATTAAAATTAAATTAAAATTAAATTAAAATTAAATTAAAATTAAATTAAAATTAAATTAAAATTAAATTAAAATTAAATTAAAATTAAATTAAAATTAAATTAAAATTAAATTAAAATTAAATTAAAATTAAATTAAAATTAAATTAAAATTAAATTAAAATTAAATTAAAATTAAATTAAAATTAAATTAAAATTAAATTAAAATTAAATTAAAATTAAATTAAAATTAAATTAAAATTAAATTAAAATTAAATTAAAATTAAATTAAAATTAAATTAAAATTAAATTAAAATTAAATTAAAATTAAATTAAAATTAAATTAAAATTAAATTAAAATTAAATTAAAATTAAATTAAAATTAAATTAAAATTAAATTAAAATTAAATTAAAATTAAATTAAAATTAAATTAAAATTAAATTAAAATTAAATTAAAATTAAATTAAAATTAAATTAAAATTAAATTAAAATTAAATTAAAATTAAATTAAAATTAAATTAAAATTAAATTAAAATTAAATTAAAATTAAATTAAAATTAAATTAAAATTAAATTAAAATTAAATTAAAATTAAATTAAAATTAAATTAAAATTAAATTAAAATTAAATTAAAATTAAATTAAAATTAAATTAAAATTAAATTAAAATTAAATTAAAATTAAATTAAAATTAAATTAAAATTAAATTAAAATTAAATTAAAATTAAATTAAAATTAAATTAAAATTAAATTAAAATTAAATTAAAATTAAATTAAAATTAAATTAAAATTAAATTAAAATTAAATTAAAATTAAATTAAAATTAAATTAAAATTAAATTAAAATTAAATTAAAATTAAATTAAAATTAAATTAAAATTAAATTAAAATTAAATTAAAATTAAATTAAAATTAAATTAAAATTAAATTAAAATTAAATTAAAATTAAATTAAAATTAAATTAAAATTAAATTAAAATTAAATTAAAATTAAATTAAAATTAAATTAAAATTAAATTAAAATTAAATTAAAATTAAATTAAAATTAAATTAAAATTAAATTAAAATTAAATTAAAATTAAATTAAAATTAAATTAAAATTAAATTAAAAATAAATTAAAATTAAATTAAAATTAAATTAAAATTAAATTAAAATTAAATTAAAATTAAATTAAAATTAAATTAAAATTAAATTAAAAATAAATTAAAAATAAATTAAAATTAAATTAAAATTAAATTAAAATTAAATTAAAATTAAATTAAAATTAAATTAAAATTAAATTAAAATTAAATTAAAATTAAATTAAAATTAAATTAAAATTAAATTAAAATTAAATTAAAATTAAATTAAAATTAAATTAAAATTAAATTAAAATTAAATTAAAATTAAATTAAAATTAAATTAAAATTAAATTAAAATTAAATTAAAATTAAATTAAAATTAAATTAAAATTAAATTAAAATTAAATTAAAATTAAATTAAAATTAAATTAAAATTAAATTAAAATTAAATTAAAATTAAATTAAAATTAAATTAAAATTAAATTAAAATTAAATTAAAATTAAATTAAAATTAAATTAAAATTAAATTAAAATTAAATTAAAATTAAATTAAAATTAAATTAAAATTAAATTAAAATTAAATTAAAATTAAATTAAAATTAAATTAAAATTAAATTAAAATTAAATTAAAATTAAATTAAAATTAAATTAAAATTAAATTAAAATTAAATTAAAATTAAATTAAAATTAAATTAAAATTAAATTAAAATTAAATTAAAATTAAATTAAAATTAAATTAAAATTAAATTAAAATTAAATTAAAATTAAATTAAAATTAAATTAAAATTAAATTAAAATTAAATTAAAATTAAATTAAAATTAAATTAAAATTAAATTAAAATTAAATTAAAATTAAATTAAAATTAAATTAATATTAAATTAAAATTAAATTAAAATTAAATTAAAATTAAATTAAAATTAAATTAAAATTAAATTAAAATTAAATTAAAATTAAATTAAAATTAAATTAAAATTAAATTAAAATTAAATTAAAATTAAATTAAAATTAAATTAAAATTAAATTAAAATTAAATTAAAATTAAATTAAAATTAAATTAAAATTAAATTAAAATTAAATTAAAATTAAATTAAAATTAAATTAAAATTAAATTAAAATTAAATTAAAATTAAATTAAAATTAAATTAAAATTAAATTAAAATTAAATTAAAATTAAATTAAAATTAAATTAAAATTAAATTAAAATTAAATTAAAATTAAATTAAAATTAAATTAAAATTAAATTAAAATTAAATTAAAATTAAATTAAAATTAAATTAAAATTAAATTAAAATTAAATTAAAATTAAATTAAAATTAAATTAAAATTAAATTAAAATTAAATTAAAATTAAATTAAAATTAAATTAAAATTAAATTAAAATTAAATTAAAATTAAATTAAAATTAAATTAAATTAAAATTTAATTAAAATTTGATTAAAATTTAATTAAAATTTAATTAAAATTTAATTAAAATTTAATTAAAATTTAATTAAAATTTAATTAAAATTTAATTAAAATTTAATTAAAATTTAATTAAAATTTAATTAAAATTTAATTAAAATTTAATTAAAATTTAATTAAAATTTAATTAAAATTTAATTAAAATTTAATTAAAATTAAATTGAAATTAAATCTACATTAAATTAAAACTGAATTGAAATTGAATTAAAATTAAAGTGACTCACCGACACCGACACGATGAGGCCAAACTTAAGGGAATCGGACACTGTTTTGGTGATGACTGGTTCCGGCGACAGTGCCAAGAGAGCGAACCGAACTTATTGGCCAGCAACAGCGACGAGGAACTGACGGGTTGGACGACGGAACGACTGAAATGGTTCCTACGAGTTTAAACTAATTGAGACCGCAAATTTTTCTCATTTTCTCGACCGACGAACGCGATTTTTAAGCTGCCGCAACTAACAAAGTTTTTTTCCACTGCCATTTGCTCAACTGTCAATGACGCGCGAAAAAAATCGAACATTCAGCATAAATTCGGGGTTATGATTTATGCTCTCGAAAATTTTTCGATGAGCAACATAACTAACAAATGCCTAACATTGTCGAACGCCTAACTTCCTCCGTGCTGGGTACGGGCTCCGTTAAAGATCGAGCATATTTTAAACCCCCTCAACCATTCATCCCTCAGCACGGATCGCCTGACACCTTGGATTGGGGTTACCTGTTTGGTGGACTTTTACCCCCGGAACAGGTAGTCCGTAGTGCTATTCTAAGCTTAAGCCGGCAGCTACACGCGCATTGTATATGTAAAGATTAGGCGAGAGCACATTGTTTTTAGTGTGCCTATCATCGAAGACTACTTTATCAAGAAGACATGTAACTCTGTTATTTTCCCATACAATCGGCAAGCGTCACCGACGACACCGCCGCCTGGTGAGCTAAGGTAGTACCTTTATGTAAAAGTGTAAAAGTGTATCATGAATAGTACCACCTTCATACGGGGTGGCGCTGCTAGCAGTGGCTTCCGATTTTCAGCAGTGCTGCAAGTCTTCTTGATAATGTAGTCTTCGCTATCATCGACGAATGCGTCGAAGAGATCTCGTGTGGAGTGGAATGCTTCCAACGGGTCGCGACGTTCTCAAACGATCGGCTACGGAACATGAGTCCGATGACAGCTCGATGACAGTTGTCAACGCACCTGCCTAGTGAGTAGTAATCGTGAGTTCGGGTCTCACCGAGAGGACGAGTAACTTTTTCGCAAATTCCGCTCAAATTTGTCCATTTCTCACTTACGCCAGTATTTGTAAAGTCTAGCTTTTGGAAAAGTAAAACTTCCACTCGGCTGGTTAAGCCCAGAGTTGCGCAATATCAGTCTTGTCAGGTGACTACTGATATTGCACCATCGTCACTATCACTCCAGACCGTTCAATATCAAAACGACAATTACAGGCAACGACTTGATATTGAACCGCACTCTAGATCACAATCATTGCAACTGATGTGATATTTTAGTGATTTTCACCAAAACTCAAACTTTTTAATGACCAACATGTAAAACTTGTTATTTTATATCACATATTAAAATATCATCTTGGTAAATCTTCATTTGGATTTTTAAACGAATTTCAAAGATGGGCTATCAGTGATATCCACACACCACAGACAAACAGACGTAACACTCTGGTAATCTTCATCGTACACCGATTTAAGCGTCTATTTAAAAATTTGATAGTTGGCCAACTGCCCATCCGTGGCGCTCGCATCGTTTTCGTTCGAGTTTGACGTTTGCCCACTACCGCCACCTAGTTGAAAGTTGGCCAAACTCAGTCCTTTTAGCATGTTTCCGCGACTATGATTTGAATCGAAAACTGTTCGAAGTGTTACGTCTGTTTGTCTGTGCACACACCATCACAGTCAGTCCAGTTCTGATGGAACAAGGAAAGTGATGGTGACTCAACAGAGCGCACGCTGACTTGGATCGCAGTCGGCCTATCAAAATCAGCGATTTACTCACCATTGACAGTGACAGAGTGCAAATCTGGCTAAGCCGCAAAAATCGATAATTCATTATAATGGTGTTGCTGTATACACCACAAAGCCAGCCATTAAAATGTTACACTTCTCTGGTCATTTTGACAGACATACACGCACGAAAAAGACGGATCATATATTCTACTTTGCCACAAGATCGGCCGTCCTTTTCATGTTCATGTTACATCTGCCAGAATGACCTGCGAGTTGTCAATCATTTTGAGGTTGGGTTCGTTGATGTAATAAAGAGTTAATTAATTATGTCAACGCTTGATGTTCAAGATACGAAGCTACGCTACGGTGGGTATATTGGCAATGGTTGTTTGATGCTACACATATTCTAGCAAAATCAGGCCAAACATGTCTAAAGGTCCTATCTGCAGAAGAGAGGCTCTCTTTGGTTTCTCTCGCTTTCGTTAATATCTCAGCTGTTAATTTGTATTTTGATTTCCTCCTTGCATTGAACGATGGTCAGAACAATAGTCTTTCGATTTGTACTGCAAAAATAGTTGAAAAGTATATTGTCGGGCCGCCACCAAACCGGACTTCGCACAATCAAGTCGCGACGCGACCCAACTCGCGACGTTTTTTAATCATGTCAAAAATAGGGCGCATCCTTCCCGTTGTTGTCAGCAACACAGCGCACTAGATGCGAAACAGTTGCGACACTTGTAGACTAAGAAAATGTCAATTTTTGATTGAATGTCGGTCTTCATTCCAACCGGATAGACAATACCATTACATTGCAATAATTGAACGAGAAAGTAAACAAGGAGAGCCTCTCAAATGCAGATAGGATTTATTGAAATGTTTGGCCTGAAATGTTTATTCTATGGTTTCATGGTAACTAGGGCCGCCTACTTCCTTGGACATTGAGTATCTTTGTACCTGCCACACGATATACACATGTAAAATTATCATTGGCAGAGGAAGCTTTCACTTAATAACTGTGGAAGTGCTCATATAACACTTAACTGAAAAACAGTCTTAGTTCCAGTGGGCACAGTAAGCCAAGAAGAAGAGGTAAAAGAAAAGGAAGCGCCGCCTACTGGAGCAAATATGTTCTAAATTACATACTATCGGAGAATTTCAGACATCCTCAACAACTTAGCTGAAGACACTAGTACACGGGTAAAAATCCGGAACCCAAAACATGACGAAAAGGCTATGAAATCATAAAACATGTCGTTTCATGATAACATGACTGCAAGTCATAGAACCATGCCGATGAGTCATAGAAGTATGCCGCTGACTCATTAAACCATAAAACAGCGGCATGAAGCAATGCAACAAAACATACGGGTGCGAGCATTGTACTAAATGCCACCCATCAACGTCGTCACCACACAGCCCACGCACATTGTCGCTGCGTTCACACCAAGTCCGTTGGTCGGTGATAAAGATGGTCGCAAAGATGACCGATCTTGTTTGCGTCGTGCATGGGAGCGAGCTCCACACCCATTCTGATTAGAGTCCCTATAATTAGAGTCTGGCGGACTGTCACTTTCGACCGGAGCCAATCGAGCATGACGTCATAGTGTCCTCACCGGTAAATGCTACACCGTGACGTCATGCTCGATTGGCTCCGATAGAAAGTGACAGTCCGCCAGACTCTAACTAGACTGACTCTAATTCTGATTGGCTGTGTTTCATGGTAAGACAAAGTATTCTTCAAATAAACGAAAAGTGTATAACTCTATCCTTATTAATTTTTCAGAACAATTCTACGGAGTGAGCACCACGTTGAGGATCTTCTGCAGCATAAAAGGAAGGGCTTTTCCCAAGCAACACACAGGTTATAATAAAGTTACGACAGCGCAAGTTTTGGTTGTATAGAAGTCTATTTTACGTAATTCTAACATTGTGTTGAAATAACGTAAAATAAACTGCTATACAACCAAAACTTGCGCTGCCGTAACTTTTATATAACATGTGTGTTACTTGGGTTGGTTTGCATGCAGAAACCTCCCAGAAAAGATAATTTTCTTCATTACCTATGACGGCGCCTTATTCAAATCACTGATTTGAGGATCAAAATTCCTTTCGCATCATGCTACATAAATTATGCTATCGGAGTTAAGAACTTCCAAAAAGTAATTAGAACTAGAAGCGGTTGAAAGTTAATTTAGTTTAACATTTGTTGCTAATTTCGATTTGATTGAAAGCGGTTTCAATATTTTTGCTGATGGAACCGAAATCATAAATGATAAGTAGGTACAAATACCATAAATGAGGCTTATGATTTCATAAAATTTCGTCATCTTCCTAGAGTACAAGCGGCATATATGAAGTTATAACTTCATGCTGCAAATTTATAAATATTGGCAATTTTTACCGATGGAACCAAAACCATAAACGATATGTACGAGTTCCATGAATAAGGCTTATGATTTCATGAATATTCGTCATGATGCAGTGTACATGCGGCATGATTTCATGCCGCAAATTTATAATTACACTAGTTTACAGCATTTTTGAACTCGGTAAGCTGATGATCATTTTTGGTGTAGAATCATGCCCTGAGTTCGAAAATGCGATAGAAACAAAATACAGTAGATCGGAATTTTTTTCGACTTTCCATACAAGGTTAATGATTTGAAATCGATTTTTGTTCTATTTTTAAGCAAAGTCGCTCAATTCAAACATCTCATTCTCCGTAATTAATGTTCCGATTGAGCTGAAATTTTTACTGTAACTCACCCACATATGTTATGTCAAATAAACGGCGAAAAAGAATTTTAAAGTTGATTTTTTTCTAATTGAAAAAATACATTTATTCAAAAAAAAAATTGGGAATTTCGCTAAAATCTAAGAAGATCGTCCCTAAAACTCGCCAAAATCTTGAATTTCATCAATCTGACGCAAAACCTATATTCAGATGATCGAATGGTATTGTATTCAGCTTTTGATTTATGGAACAATATTTAAAATTGGTTGAACAAATCTCAAGATAGTTGAATTTTAGTAAATTACATATTTTGAAAAGTTGCAAAACTTGATATTGAGCTTAAACTCAAAAACTGTTCTACTTTAATTTTTTTGAAGGTCCGTTTCGAAATCAGCACTAAATTGTGCTTCAAAAATTTTGGTCCTTGACAGAAGTTCACGACTTTCGTTTTATTTTGTAAACTTGTGTTATTTGTACTAAACATTAGAAATGTAGCGTCGAAGCTATGTCACAGCAAAACACGTCATGATATCATGCCGATTTTTTATGGTGTATATTTATAACATAAAAACACACATTTATCGCCCAATCATGACGCATATTGCCAGTTTCGGGTTCCGGATTTTTACCCGTGATGTATTGCACTAGAGAAAATTAACCCACGATAATCGCAAAAGCTACTGATCTCAAAATATACAGGGTGACTGGTAATTCGTGTTACACCCGAAAGGAGGTGAAAGTAGACCATATTTGCAGCAAAAAATTGTTCTACAGGTAGGTCCGGAAATCACTGCTAAGTGAGTTATTCAAAAATTAGTGTTATTAATCTACCCCATCTTTAAACATCTCTAACTCAGAAACTATGAACCGTATAATCAATCTTAGCGCATGGATAGAAAGCTTAAAGCTTTGTCTTTTAATGTTCTTTGGACAGGTAATTGATAAAAAGTCATTTAAGTGCAGAAATTTTGACTTTTATGTAAAAAGTGCCTAAAAATGTACCCCCTTTTCACCTTTTTTGATAGTTTACTCGTGAAAAACGTGATAAATGTGAGAAATGTTCTTCTACAAAACATTCATTTTTTGTAACGCTACCAAACTGTCCTTTGGTGCAACATTGTATCTTTCATAGTTTTGTCACAATCTTGAATTCAAAACTTTGTCAAATAAATCAATGTTTTTATTGCAATACTGTCTGGCAACCCTATACGTTTGCTTGCTGTTGGTCGTCGTGCACATGGCAACGAAGTCCAGCGTCGCGGCGGCGGTCATCGTTTGACAGAGCCAACAGTGAAAGGCAAATTGCGCGCAATGTTTATGAATCAAACTCAAGGCATCCTTTTCTTTGGGTGAAGATTCAATTCGCCTAGATGCCATACACCCAAACCTAGACCCAAACCCACTCACGGGTGGAATTTAGCGAGATCATACCGCTGGGTGGCACCGTTTTAAGGGATATTCAAACCTACGGGCCGAGACTGGGTCCGGGCCGGGGCCTCGGCCGAGACTCGATAGGGCTTTTGTCGCTTCGTTCTCACTGCACACAATGCTCACCGGGCTATAGCGCCTGCGCACCAGCAATTTATGTTGCGCGAACGCACGCACAGTATGAAGTGGTTGTCATTTATTTTTGTTTTTGTTTCTGCGCACTTTCTGTGTTTGATGTACATTCACTCAGAACTTTCTTTTGTTATTTCTACAGGAATCTGGGATTCCTCCAGCTTTTTTTTATGATTTCCCTTGGAGTGCTTTCTGGGACTCTCCCGTAGTTCTTTCTGGAAAACCTCTAATGAGATTCTTCTAGGAGTCCTTCCTGGTATTTCTCCAGCTACTCCGTCTGGGTTTTTGTCCTTGAGTTCTACTAAAATTTCTCCTGGGATACTTTCAAGAACTGGTATAGAATTTTTCTCCAGAAATTCCTCCAGAAGTAGCTTCCCACAGTTTATTTATTTTCAGTTCAACGGGAAGCCCTCCTGAAGTTCCTGAGAGTGAGTCCAGGAGCTCCCCAGGCATTCCTCCAGGGCAACCCCAAAAAATACCAAGGGAATTTCTTTAGAATTAGCCCAAGAATTCCTCCAGCATTTGTAGTAGAATCACCCTAGGATTTTACTGGGAATTTCTCCATTATAACTCTGGAAATTAATGCAGGAGTTCTCCAGCAATAATGCATGCTTCTCTTCAGGATTTTTCCCGAAAATTATTGAAGGACTCATGGGATTTCTTCAGAAATTCCAGCATTAATACCACCAGGACTTCCTCAAGGGATTCCTCCAAAAAATCCTCCACGATGTCAACTAAAAATTCTTACAGTCGTTCTTCCAGGAATAACTCCAGAAATTCATCTCGAAATTCCTACAGGAATTTCTCTTCAGGAATTGTGGAAGGGATTTCACAAGACAATTTTTCAATAAATTGCTCCAAGACTTTCTTTAAGAATTCCTGCAAGGATTTATCTAGGAATTCCTCTGACGATTCCTCTAGATTTTTTTTCACGGTGTCCCCCAAGAATTCTTCCAGTTATTCCTCCATGAGTTTCTGCAGGAATTCATCCCGCAATTCTACCAGGAAATCCTGCAGGGATTCCTCCAGGAATCCAACCATAAATTCCTCCTGTAATTGCTGCAAGAGATTCTCTAGAGGTTCCTCCAAAGATTCCTCTAGAATTCCTTCCAGAATTTCTCCCAGGAAGTCATCAAGAAATTCATCCCAGGAAATCATCAAGAAATTCCTCTAGAAATTCCTTCAGTAATTCCTCCAGAAATTCCTTCAGTAATTCCTCACAGAATTCCTCTAGGAATTTCTACAGGGAATCCTTCAAAAGTTTCTCCAGAAAGTACTCCAGGCATTTCTCCAAGAATTACTTCATGAATTGCTCCATAAATTATTCCAGGAATTCCTCCAGAAACAACTTCAGGTACTACTCCAGGAGTTCCTCCAAGAATTCCACCGGAAATTCCTCAAGGAATACCTCCAGAAATTCCATCAGGCATTTTTCCAGGAAGTCTTCTTGGAAATACTCCAGGCATAACTCCAAGAATTTCTCCGTGAGTTACTCCAGGTATTCCTACAGGATTCTTACAGATGTTTATCCAGGAACTACTGCAAGATGTCCTCCATTTTTTTTCCAGGAATTCCTCCAGTGATTCCTTCATAAATTTATCCAGTAAATGCTCCAGAAAATTCTTTAGAGATTCCTTCAGAATTCCTTCCTGTATTTCCTCCAGGAAATCGTCCAGAAATTTCGCCAGTGATTCCTTTAATAAATCTTCTATGGATTCCTCCAAGAGTTCGTACAGAATATCCTCCAGAAAACACTCCAGGAATTCCTCTAAGAATTTCGCCAGTGATTTCTTTCGTCCAGAAATGTCGCCAGTGATTCTTTTAATAAATCTTCTAGGGATTACCCCAGGAATTCCTACAGAATCCACCAGAAAATCCTCCAGGCATTCCTCCGGGAATTCCTACAGAAAATACTCCTGGAATTCCTCCAGGAATTCCATCAGGAATTACTCCAGGAATTCATCCACGAACTTTTCCAGAAATTCCTCCAGGAATTCCTCCAAGAATTCTTTCAGGAATTTTTCCATAAAGTCTTGCAGGATATACTCCATGAATTACTCCAAGAATTGCTTCAGGAATAACTCGAGGAATTCCTCCAAAAATTCCTCCAAGAATTCCTTCAGGAATTCTTCCATAAAGTCTTCCAGGAAATACTCCATTAATTACTCCAAGAATTACTTCAGGAATAACTCTAGGAATTCCTCCACGAATTGCTTCAGAAATGATGCCAGAGATTCCTACAGGAATTCTTCCAGGAACTACTTCAGGCTGTCCTCAAAAAAATCCTCCAGGAATTCTACAAGGAAATACTTACGGGATTCCTCCAAGAATTACTCCAGGAACTACTCCAGGAAAGCCGTCAAGAATTCCTCCCGGAAACAATCCAAGAATTCCCATAATTTTTCTTTGAATTACTCCAGGAATTCGTCAAAAAATTACTTCTGGAATTTTTCCAGAAATTCCTCCCAGAATTCCTGATAAAAATACCTCAAGGAAATGCTTCAAGAATTTCTTCAGAAAATCCTTAAAGAACTCCTCCAGAAGTGCCTCCAGCCAATCTTTTAGGAATTCCTTCACGATTTTTTTCAGGAACTTCTCCAGATATTGCTTAGGAATATCTCCAGGAATTCGTCTTGAAGAACTATTCCAGAACGTACTCCAGGATTTCCTCAAGAAATGTCTCTAGAACTTCCTTCAAGAATTCCTTCGGTTAACTTTCCAGGAATTCCTCCCGGAATTATCTCAGGTACAGTATTCCTTAAAGAGTTACTACAGGGATTCCAGGAATAGCTTCAGAAACTCCGTTAGAACTTACTCTAAGAATTCCTCCAGGAATTACTCCAGTAATTCCTCTAGGTAGGATGTCATCCGGAAATTTATCTAAGAATTCCTCCCAGGAGTTCCTTCGGAGTTTCTTTCAGGAATTACTCCCTGGAAGAATCCCTGGTGGAATCCTTGGAGGAACTCTTAAAATAATCCCTGGAGGAATTTTTGAAGAAATACCTGGAAGGAGTCTTGGAAGAATTCCTGGGGGATTTCCTTGGAGAAATTTCATTAGGAATCCCTAGAGAAATACTTGTAGTAAGCCTTGAAGGAGTTTTTGAAAGAGTTACTGGAGGTATACCTGGAGGAATTCAAGGAGGAATCCCTGGAGCTATCTCACAAGTTATTTTTGGAGGATTTCCTGGTGGAATTCATGGAGAAATTCTTGGAGGAACTTTTGAAGGAATTACTGGAGGAATTTGTGAAGGAATTCCTGGAGGAGTTTGTTAAGTAATTCCTGAATAAATTTCTTCAAAAATTCCAGGAAGAATTGTTCGAGGGATTTTTGGAGAAATTCATGGAGGGATTCTTGAAGCAATTCTTGGCGGAAGTCTGGGAGGAATTCCTAAATAAACTTTTCTAGGATTTCTCCCAGGACATCCTCCAGAAATTCCTACAGGATCTTCCCCAAAAATCACTCTAGAATTCTCCCTGAAAATCCTCCAGAAATTATTCCAGAAATTGCTACGGGAACTCCCCCAAGAATTCTTTCAAGATTTCAATCAAGAATCCGTTCAAAAATTTTTTCAAGAATTCCTACAGAAATTCCTGGATGACATCCTACCTTGAGGAATTACTGGAGTGATTCCTGGAGGAATCCTTGGAGTAAATTCTAACGGAGTTTCTGGAGCTATTCCTGGAATCCCTGTAGTAACTCTTTAAGGAATACTGTACCTGAGATAATTCCGGGAGGAATTCCTGGAAAGTTAACCGAAGGAATTCTTGAAGGAAGTTCTAGAGACATTTCTTGAGGAAATCCTGGAGTACGTTCTGGAATAGTTCTTCAAGACGAATTCCTGGAGATATTCCTAAGCAATATCTGGAGAAGTTCCTGAAAAAAATCGTGAAGGAATTCCTAAAAGATTGGCTGGAGGCACTTCTGGAGGAGTTCTTTAAGGATTTTCTGAAGAAATTCTTGAAGCATTTCCTTGAGGTATTTTTATCAGGAATTCTGGGAGGAATTTCTGGAAAAATTCCAGAAGTAATTTTTTGACGAATTCCTGGAGTAATTCAAAGAAAAATTATGGGAATTCTTGGATTGTTTCCGGGAGGAATTCTTGACGGCTTTCCTGGAGTAGTTCCTGGAGTAATTCTTGGAGGAATCCCGTAAGTATTTCCTTGTAGAATTCCTGGAGGATTTTTTTGAGGACAGCCTGAAGTAGTTCCTGGAAGAATTCCTGTAGGAATCTCTGGCATCATTTCTGAAGCAATTCGTGGAGGAATTCCTAGAGTTATTCCTGAAGTAATTTTTGGAGTAATTAATGGAGTATTTCCTGGAAGACTTTATGGAAGAATTCCTGAAGGAATTCTTGGAGGAATTTTTGGAGGAATTCCTCGAGTTATTCCTGAAGCAATTCTTGGAGTAATTCATGGAGTATATCCTGCAAGACTTTATGGAAAAATTCCTGAAAGAATTCTTGGAGGAATTCCTGGAGGAATTTCTGGAAAAGTTCGTGGATGAATTCCTGGAGTAATTCCTGATGGAATTCCTGGAGGAATTCCAGGAGTATTTTCTGTAGGAATTCCCGGAGGAATGCCTGGAGGATTTTCTGGTGGATTCTGTAGGAATTCCTGGGGTAATCCCTAGAAGATTTATTAAAAGAATCACTGGCGACATTTCTGGACGAAAGAAATCACTGGCGAAATTCTTAGAGGAATTCCTGGAGTGTTTTCTGGAGGATATTCTGTACGAACTCTTGGAGGAATCCATAGAAGATTTATTAAAGGAATCACTGGCGAAATTTCTGGACGATTTCCTGGAGGAAATACAGGAAGGAATTCTGAAGGAATCTCTAAAGAATTTTCTGGAGCATTTACTGGATAAATTTATGAAGGAATCACTGGAGGAATTCCTGGAAAAAAAATGGAGGACATCTTGCAGTAGTTCCTGGATAAACATCTGTAAGAATCCTGTAGGAATACCTGGAGTAACTCACGGAGAAATTCTTGGAGTTATGCCTGGAGTATTTCCAAGAAGACTTCCTGGAAAAATGCCTGATGGAATTTCTGGAGGTATTCCTTGAGGAATTTCCGGTGGAATTCTTGGAGGAACTCCTGGAGTAGTACCTGAAGTTGTTTCTGGAGGAATTCCTGGAATAATTTATGGAGCAATTCATGAAGTAATTCTTGGAGAAATGCCTGGAGTACTTTCTGGAGAAACTTTTGAAGGATTCCCTGTAGAAATTCCTAGAGGAATTCTGTGAGGAATTACTGAAGGAATTTCTGGAGGAATTACTGAAGGAATTTCTAGAGGAATTTCTTGATGATTTCCTGGGATGAATTTCTTGATGACTTCCTGGGAGAAATTCTGGAAGGAATTCTAGAGGAATCTTTGGAGGAACCTCTAGAGAATCTCTTGCAGCAATTACAGGAGGAATTTATGGTTGGATTCCTGGAGGAATCCCTGCAGGATTTCCTGGTAGAATTGCGGGATGAATTCCTGCAGAAACTCATGGAGGAATAACTGGAAGAATTCTTGGGGGACACCGTGAAAAAAAATCTAGAGGAATCGTCAGAGGAATTCCTAGATAAATCCTTGCAGGAATTCTTAAAGAAAGTCTTGGAGCAATTTATTGAAAAATTGTCTTGTGAAATCCCTTCCACAATTCCTGAAGAGAAATTCCTGTAGGAATTTCGAGATGAATTTCTGGAGTTATTCCTGGAAGAACGACTGTAAGAATTTTTAGTTGACATCGTGGAGGATTTTTTGGAGGAATCCCTTGAGGAAGTCCTGGTGGTATTAATGCTGGAATTTCTGAAGAAATCCCATGAGTCCTTCAATAATTTTCGGGAAAAATCCTGAAGAGAAGCATGCATTATTGCTGGAGAACTCCTGCATTAATTTCCAGAGTTATAATGGAGAAATTCCCAGTAAAATCCTAGGGTGATTCTACTACAAATGCTGGAGGAATTCTTGGGCTAATTCTAAAGAAATTCCCTTGGTATTTTTTGGGGTTGCCCTGGAGGAATGCCTGGGGAGCTCCTGGACTCACTCTCAGGAACTTCAGGAGGGCTTCCCGTTGAACTGAAAATAAATAAACTGTGGGAAGCTACTTCTGGAGGAATTTCTGGAGAAAAATTCTATACCAGTTCTTGAAAGTATCCCAGGAGAAATTTTAGTAGAACTCAAGGACAAAAACCCAGACGGAGTAGCTGGAGAAATACCAGGAAGGACTCCTAGAAGAATCTCATTAGAGGTTTTCCAGAAAGAACTACGGGAGAGTCCCAGAAAGCACTCAAAGGGAAATCATAAAAAAAAGCTGGAGGAATCCCAGATTCCTGTAGAAATAACAAAAGAAAGTTCTGAATGAATGTACATCAAACACAGAAAGTGCGCAGAAACAAAAACAAAAATAAATGACAACCACTTCATACTGTGCGTGCGTTCGCGCAACATAAATTGCTGGTGCGCAGGCGCTATAGCCCGGTGAGCATTGTGTGCAGTGAGAACGAAGCGACAAAAGCCCTATCGAGTCTCGGCCGAGGCCCCGGCCCGGACCCAGTCTCGGCCCGTAGGTTTGAATATCCCTTAAAACGGTGCCACCCAGCGGTATGATCTCGCTAAATTCCACCCGTGAGTGGGTTTGGGTCTAGGTTTGGGTGTATGGCATCTAGGCGAATTGAATCTTCACCCAAAGAAAAGGATGCCTTGAGTTTGATTCATAAACATTGCGCGCAATTTGCCTTTCACTGTTGGCTCTGTCAAACGATGACCGCCGCCGCGACGCTGGACTTCGTTGCCATGTGCACGATGACCAACAGCAAGCAAACGTATAGGGTTGCCAGACAGTATTGCAATAAAAACATTGATTTATTTGACAAAGTTTTGAATTCAAGATTGTGACAAAACTATGAAAGATACAATGTTGCACCAAAGGACAGTTTGGTAGCGTTACAAAAAATGAATGTTTTGTAGAAGAACATTTCTCACATTTATCACGTTTTTCACGAGTAAACTATCAAAAAAGGTGAAAAGGGGGTACATTTTTAGGCACTTTTTACATAAAAGTCAAAATTTCTGCACTTAAATGACTTTTTATCAATTACCTGTCCAAAGAACATTAAAAGACAAAGCTTTAAGCTTTCTATCCATGCGCTAAGATTGATTATACGGTTCATAGTTTCTGAGTTAGAGATGTTTAAAGATGGGGTAGATTAATAACACTAATTTTTGAATAACTCACTTAGCAGTGATTTCCGGACCTACCTGTAGAACATTTTTTTGCTGCAAATATGGTCTACTTTCACCTCCTTTCGGGTGTAACACGAATTACCAGTCACCCTGTATAGCTGGGCTTTGATGAGTTAATTATCAACCGTTTTTTAATGGCAATTTTGATTATTTATAGGAAACCATTACACTCTTGTGTCTAATAGTTCTACTAATGTACTAATATTTTAGTCTAACTAAATCTTTCTACATCTCCTAAGCACTACGTCCTTACGCCTCAAAAGTTTATCTTATTGGACCCAGTGGCTTAATTTCTCCAACAGCAGAGAGCAAAAAAATTCTCCGTAGTTTTAACTGGAATGAGCTCACCATCATCCACTCACCTGGCGATCAGCGATACCGCTATGGGAAACACCTTCATTCGACGCCCCCCGAGCAGGTACTCCTCGGTGGTTTTGTTCTTCTTGCCCTCGAAGAACCCAAAGTAGATCCCGATGGCAGCCGAAACGGTCAGCATCACCACGAAGACGGTATAGTCCTCGGTCGTGAACTGCCCATGTGGGTTCTCCGTTATTTGCTTCACCATGGTTAACAACGGTTGATATGACTGATTCTGTCCGAAGGATTTAAGTATTCGAGAGCACTCTCTGTGTCACACTTGCATCGCACAGCACTGGATCGTTTTGGTGCTCGGGTTAATAAGGTCTGAATCGGTCACTAGCGCGTTTCACTATCACTACCGGCCTTCCCACCAAACACAGGACGATTCCACTTGCCCGACGAAATGCGACTGAAGTTCCGAACCGCAGAGGCCATCGGTAATAATCCTAAACACGATTGCCGATTCTGATCAAGTACTTTTCGCTGCTACCGAAGAAGGTTTTAACTGATACGACAATGTAAGAGATAACAGCAGAAGCACTGTATAATTGGGAATCTGCTTGGATTTTTTGTCTACTTCACAGTCGTTTCTGAATAGTGTACCTGCTGAGCACCACACTGCTGTACGAAACCTATTATCATCTATTATAATTATTACATTAGGAACTTCACTTCTCCCTTTCTACAGTTTAGAAATGAGATCACATGAGACATTATCACCGCATAGCTCATGCTCTTCAAGTATTCACTGTTCTACTCAATTCGAAAAAACACAATCAACCATCATTGGAGTACTCCAAGGAACACATCAGTGTAAACAACAACAAACTATTGAAAAACAACCACAATAACCCACGAATATCTGTATACGAATTTCGACGCTCGATGATAGTAAATCATAAGCTACATGCGAGTAGACTTGTTGACGCACTTTTAATCACTGAGAACGCAGAACAAAAACAACAACTCGGACGGACAACTCTATCATCAAGTATAAAAACCTATCGTCACCACTCCGATTACAAGGGCACCGAAACGAATATCGGTTTCTCGTTTGTTCTTGGGAGGAACTCAAGGAGGAACCCTTAGATGTGGTGTTCGTGGTTGGAGAGGATCGATTCTACAGAACCTATATGTACTGTCTTTTGGAGTGCATCGTGCGTAAGGCTACCGCACTCTACGCCGAAGCTCTAGAAATGCTTACGTACGTCCATTTACGATGTGTAGGTATCAGGTTCCATTCAACTTTTTTTTTTTTTTTTTTACTTTATAGGGTACCCAATGCTTTCGATGCAGTTTAATAAAAGTTTAGCGGTTTGAACCGGTGTTTTTCCGTCGAGGGCAATTGCCACAGACATATCGTGGCCGTGAACACATGATCCATGATTTTTCGTGTTTATCAAGCATGCAAATTTAGTCCATCACACATGTGTTTAAGGCTAGGTTTAAGGCTTAACGAGGCGTTATCAGAATCATCAATCATTGCTCTCAAACTTTGAAGATGCAAATCTAGAGTTCTACTGCATCAAATGGGCTGAAAATTTGATCGTTTGTATGCTTATATGTGATGAACAAGCGACTACGATTTCAATTAGATCAGTTCACTGGAACTGAGGATTTGCATCGTCAAAGTTTCGAGGGTAATGATGATGAAAGAGACGAAAGATAGTAAAATTAACACGGTGTCCTGTATCACCTTAAGACATATTCTACACGCTAAGATCAGTTTACCTATTTTTCTAAAATATGGGTAAATTTTACTAAAATTAGCGTAAACTTTACGCAAATATGGGTAAATAAAACTCGTATTTTGGAAAAGTGCACAACCGCATTTATAGGTAATATAGCGCATTTAGTTCACCACTGGGCTATCGCACTAGTTTTCACGAGTGCGAAAACGCTAATAAAAGTGCGCGATTGCATCAAATCAACTCGGTGTCTTCAGAGCACTTGTTCACCATAGATTGAAGAAATAGTGCGCCGAAGACATCAACTGGATTTGATGCAATCGCGCACTTTTATTTACGTTTTCGCACTTATGAAGTCGCAGTTCGCAGTCCAGTGGTGAACTAAATGCGGTATATTAACCCATATTTGGGTCTCGGGCACCACCAATGAACTGGGACCAGGATTTATAGTGATGGGCAAGATGAGTATGCTGCAACACCGTACGAGAGCGAATGAGGCACGTTAGAGACAGGCGGGGAACAGACAGAACTCAGTCTTCCGGATGAAGAAGCGCCAGCAGAAAGAACGAGATCGTGAAGCGATGGAAGAGCTGTACCGCGCTAAGGACACACGAAAGTTCTACGAGAAACTGAGCCGCTCGCGCAGAGGCTTTGTGCCACAAGCCGACATGTGCCGAGATAATCACGGGAATATTCTCACGAGCGAGCGTGAGGTGGTCGACAGGTGGCGGCAGCATTACGATGAGCACCTCAATGGCGACGTTGCAAGTACCGTGGTAACAGATCTAGGAGTATGTGCACAGGACGAAAGACTTCCGGCTCCTGACCTGCAAGAGATTGAGAAGGAGGTTGGCCGTTTGAAAACAACAAAGTCGCTGGAGCTGATCAACTACCATGCGAGTAACTAAAACACGGTGGAGAAGCACTGGTGAGAGCACTACACTGGGTCATTACCAAGATTTGGGAGGAGGAAGTATTACCGGAGGAATGGATGGAAGGTATCGTGTGTCCCATCTACAAAAAGGGCGACAAGTTGGATTGCGGGAACTACAGCGCGATCACACTACTGAGCGCTGCCTACAGGATACTATCTTAAATTTTATGCCGCCGTCCATCACCGATTGCAAGAGAGTTCGTGGGGCAATATCAGGCTGGATTTATGGGTGAACGCGCTACAACGGACCAGATGTTCGCCATCCGCCAGGTGTTGCGGAAATGCCGCGAATACAACGTGCCCACACATCACTTGTTCATCGATTTCAAATCGGCGTATGATACAATCGATCGAGAGCAGCTATGGCAGATTATGTACGAATACGGATTCCCAGAAAAACTGATACGATTGATCAAGGCGACGATGGATCGAGTGATGTGCGTAGTTCGAGTATCAGGGACACTCTCGAGTCCCTTCGAATCTCGCAGAGGGTTACGGCAAGGTGATGCGGTAGCGTTTGCTGTTCAACATAGATTTAGAGGGTGTAATTAGGAGAGCGGGGATAAACACGAGTGGAAGGATTTTCACGAAGTCCGTTCAGCTGCTTGGTTTCGCTGATGATATTGATAATATTGCTCGAAAATTTGAGACGATGGCGGAAACGTACATTCGACTAAACAGTGTAGCCAGGCGAATCGGATTAGTCATTAATGTGTCGAAGACAAAGTACATGATGGCAAAGGGCTCCAGGGAGGAATCACCGCGCCCGCCACCCCGAATTTCTATCGACGGTGATGAAATCGAGGCAATTGAAGAATTCGTGTGCTTGAGCTCACTGGTGACCGCCGACAACGACACCAGCAGAGAAATTCAGAGCCGCATTGTAGCAGGAAATCGCTTACTGCTTACTTTGGACTCCGCAGAACTCTACGATCGAATAAAGTTCGCCGTATCACGAAGTTAACTATTACCCGTTGCAAGAAAATAGAGAGCGAAAAAGGTGCAAAATCGCTAATAGACCTCCGCTGGTATGTTTAATCGTTATGGTGTCTTCTACAATAAGTGCGCGAATTGGCCAAGGAATACTGCGCCGAAAACACCGAAATGATTTTTCTTACAGGCGGAGATGTATGGGCGCTTGCGCGTACAAATTTTCGCGCAACGCATAATATCTACAAAACGCTGATTAGACCGGTCGTCCTCTATGGGCACGAAACATGGACCCTACGTGCAGAGTACCAACGAGTTTTCGAACGGAAGGTGTTGCTTAACATCTAAGGCGGACGCGGAGTGCAGATGGAAGACGAGACTTGGAGAAAGCGAATGAACCACGAGCTGCATCAGATGCTGAGAGAACCAACCATCGTCCATACCGCGAAAATTGGGAGGCTACGGTGGGCGGGTCACATCATCAGGATGTCGGATGGCAACCCGACTAAAATGGTTCTCGAGAGTTATCCGACCGGTACAAGAAGACGTGTTGCGCAGCGAGCTGGGTGGGTCAACCAAGTGGAGGACGATCTGCGGACCCTACGCAAAGTGCGGAGCTGGAGACAAACAGCCATGGACCGAATGGAATGGAGACGGCTACTATGCACAGCAGAGGCCACCCCGGCCTTAGCCTGATCGGTAAGGTAAGTAATGGTACTTTGCACACAAGTTCGGGCAAGGCTCATTGTTAGCCTTTTAAGCGGTGTCCGGCCATTTGGCCGAACGCCGTTTGGCCGAATGCCGTTTGGCCGAACGCCATTTGGCCGAATGGGTCATTTGGCCGAATGCCGTTTGGCCGAATCGTGATCAAAAGAGTTCAGAAGAAGTCTTCGACATTCTTATTCCCAATATGATCATCAGAAATATTTCCTTCTTTTAATAATAGGCTATTCTTTCTAGTTTTGATATTCAGTGCTTAGTTGGCGTTAAAACTGCCTAAATTTTATCAAAGATTTTTCCTTCTTTGACTCATAGGCTGTTCTTTCAAGTTATACTGAGGCTGGGAACGGGGGCATGGTCACCTAAGTTCATCATTCATTTTTCGGCCAAACGGCATTCGGCCAAATGGCATTCGGCCAAATGACCCTTTCGGCCAAATGGCGTTCGGCCAAACGGCATTCGGCCAAATGGCGTTCGGCCAAATGACCCGGAACCCTTTTAAGCAGCTTAAAAGCTGGATTCGAACCGGACGCCGGTGCGTGAGAGCCCTACGCCTACACCTTACCCCAAAACACCACAATTACGATGAAGTACAAGGCGGGTGAAATCTGACTTGAACCAATGCTTTGTCGACACCTAGATTTGTAAACTCCTGCAGTAGCGTAGTTAACTTGATCATAACCCATTGGCGTATCTAGGATTTTTTCCTAGGGGGTGCCCAAGGGGTGCCAGTTTCAGTGGATTCCAGGTTGTTTTGTTTTTTTAAAGGGAAATACCGATCCACGCTCAATTTCTTAGTACAGTGGCGTTTCGGTTTTATCACTAGTCGTTTTAATCACTACTCGCCCAAATTCACGGTTTTCTGTTCGATTATATCATGATTTTTATTTCGTTTTTATCACACTTGTTTTAAAACATTCCGAAATCAATATAAAATAAATACTGCATTGTCCAGTCCACCAAAACAGTTAAAAAATATAAGCTACGACTTATATATTTTGCAGCTAAAAGATTTTGGATGAAAAATTTACATTTATTTCTCGTTTCGCTAAATTCACGGTTTCGTTTATATCACGGTTAAATTTTTTTTGACCTTGATAAAACCGAAAAACCACTGTATAATGATATACTGCGTCACGGGAAAAATTAGCCCGTAAATTTAAACGCGGTGTAGGTATTATAAAGAACTTTTTTTTTTGAAAATCCAAACCATGGTACTGATTTAACACTTTCTCCGCCATGTGAGGTTTGAAAACTTGATTGCGTATAATACATGGAATTTGCATTTTCAGTTTGAACTTAACAATTATCGCGATAACCTCTTTACTTTGAGGATAGAAAACAATCAGATCCGTAAAATATATTTTCAGAGCAATTATTAGAAGTGTATATCTCGGAAACTATTATAAAATATCCACAAATTTGCGTGTAACTTGTATTATAGTTCCGTTCTGAAGCTTCACGAACATATGATCAACCCAGTTGAAACCTGGAATTTGGTGCGAGCAACCTTCGATTTTTCTCTTCGGGGCTCTGATGCTCACACCAAATTCCAATTTCGACTGGATTGATATTATATCTGGTGAAGGGAATGGTGTATAAAGCAAAAATTTGACTTACGTTAAACCAACATTGTGGTTAACAGTCCAATTTTTAGCTCCATACATTTCGGATAATTGATTCTGGTTTTTATACGTATAACACAAGAAATTTGTGCTCTCGGCAGAACATTCTTTTGGTAATTCCTCAGGAAATTTTTCCGTCAATTTATTTGGAAATTGTTTAGCAATTTATTTCAATCGAGACTTCTTTTGGTAATCTCTCAGTAATTTCTTTGGGTTTTGTAAATTTATTCGGTTATATCTTCGGATCCTCTTCGGCAAATTTTTTAAGAATTTATTTGGTAATATGTTTGGAATTTGAATTTGGTACGAAGCACCTTTCACGCCTCCTTTGAAATTTCATTGGCAATTATTTTGGAAATTTCTTTGGCAATCCCGTTAGGAGTTTATTTGGCTTTTTTTTTATTTCATTCGAAATGTTTTTTCGGGATTTCCTTTGCCAATTTTTTTAGTAGTGTTTCAAGCATTGTTTTGTTAATGTCAGCAATTTTATTGATATTTGCTTCTTTAAAATTCTCAAATTACTCTTCAGGTAATTCCTTTGGGAATTCTTTTAGTGAAGTCTTTGGTAATTCATCCGACAATAACTCTGGGAACTTCCTCACATTTTATATGGAAATGTCTTCGGCAAGTCATTCTACTTTTTTTTGGTATTTTCGTCAATTTTTTGGACTTTCATTATCTATGCTATTCAGTGTTCCTTCGCCAATTTCTTCGAGAACCCCTTCGGAAACTCTTTTTTTTTATAAATTGCTTCTATAATTTTAATGATAATTCTTTTTACAATTTCTGCAGTTATTATGTAAGGAATTCCTGCAGCAGGTGATTTTGGACTATCTTCGGCAATTCCGATGTTACTTGCATTGATAAATTTATTTGGGAATTTCATCAGCAATTCTATTGGAAACTTCGATTATTACTTTGGGAACTTCTTGGATAATTCCTTTGGAAATCCATTCGCGAAATTTCTTAGAGCCTTCCTTCGGGAGTTTATTTAAAAAAAATCTATGCCAGTTCTTTAAAAATTCTGTCACGGTGATTCTACGGCGATTACTTTTGGCATTACATTAAAGTTTCTTCAGAAAAGAGAATCGCGCGCGTTTCGCTTTCGGTAAGTCGATTTTTTTTCCGCCTTCGGATTTGTACATGTGTGACAGCGAGAGGGCCGGCGTTCTTCAGTGTGTGGTGGCTCAGCAGCTCGAGAGCCAGAATCGCGCGCGTTTCGCTTTCGGTAAGTCGATTTTTTTTTCCGCCTTCGGATTTGTACATGTGTGACAGCGAGAGGGCCGGCGTTCTTCAGTGTGTGGTGGCTCAGCAGCTCGAGAGCCAGAATCGCGCGCGTTTCGCTTTCGGTGGTTCGATTTTTTCTCCGCCTTCGGATTTTTTTAGCATAGGTGATAACTTGCATCTAGTTATTGATTTAGTGCATGTTTACTTTTGAAACAGTTTTCATAGAATTTGTATAGTTCGTCACTCGTAGGTTTTTTGTTGTTTTTGATAAGTAAACATATAGCATTCATCCGACGTGGGTGATCGATGGTTTTCTTCCCGTGTGAATTGATCAAGAGTTAGTCAGTTTTTTATGTTGTGTCGCGTCTTTTGTAGCAACACTGGACGATCACCTGCCGTGGGTGATCAGTTGTTTGCTTCTCATATGAAGTGAACAATAGTGCGTCAGCTTGCATGTTCGGTCGTGTCATTTGCAGTTAAATATTTGGCGAGTAGCTTCCGCGGTTCGATTTGAAATATTAAGTGACCACCTGACGTGGGTGATCGATTGTTTGCTTTCCGAGTGAAGCGAATAATAGCGTGTTAGATTGCATATTTTGTCGCGTCGTTTGCAGTAAATATTAAGCGACCACCCGATGTGGATGGTCGATTGTTTGCTTTCCGCGTGAAGCAAACAATAGCGCGGCAACCAGCATGGCACGTAGGTCATATTACTTATCAAAGTGAATCCAGACCCAACGATACCTTTCCTACTACTAACAGACACTCCTTCCTGCAACTTTTGGTGGAGTCGCAGCGGTAAACGCGGTCCTTCACTTAACAAAGGTTGTTACTAATATTCCTTCCCTCTTCCAACCTGACTGCAAGGACGTGGCCGGCGCCGTTATTGTACCGTTAAAGAGAGTCTCTGAAGCGTGCACAGTGAGAATGTTGACCACTCCCACTCAATTATTCAGTTGATTCATTGTGCAACTGTCATTGGTTCGGGTCAATCACGGAATAGCAACCATAGATGTGTGCAGTCAGTCTAAGCTAAGCTAAGCTAAGCTACATTAAAGTTTCTTCAGAAAAGCCTTTGATGATTCCGGAAAATTCTTTGAGAATTTCTTAGATTTTTTTGTGACTGTTTGTGGATTTTTTTTAGAATATATTTCGGCAAATTATTTTGAGATTGGATTTGGCCAATTTTATTGAAAAGTTCCAATATTTTCTTCCGAAATTCCTCTGGTAATTCTTATATAAATGCTTTTGGAAACTACTTTGAAAGTTTTAAGGTAATGTTGATGGAATTTTTTCCGGCAATAGGCTTCTAAAGGCCTATCTCAATTTTTGCATAAATCGATCAAGTATTGGTTAATATGACATATTTACTCATTTTTCATGTATTCCTGTCAGGTAAAGCCCACATGATAACTATTTGAAAAATTTAATATTTTTTAAAACTCTTCTTGTTCAGCACTCAATCTATATATATAAAAATGCAGTGGCATACGTGGGACCGCGCATAACTCGCGAAAGGAAAGTCCGATTTAAGTCGTCTTGGTTTTGTTCTGTTGGTTTTCACCCAAGGAAGGTTTATGAGACAAAAAACATGTGAAAATTGAGAGTTTTTGAAAATCGATCTTCCATACATTTGCACCGGGGACTTGGTCTTGGCTAGCAACTGGAAAAGTCAAAAAACGCAGTACACGCAGAAAAATGTCGCATATTTGAATCAAATGTATAACCACTTTGATTCAAATTCAATACTGTTTTTTAAATCAAAGTACATTGATATTTGAGTCTAATACTAAACGACTTTGATTCTAAAATAAATGTATTAGAAACAAAGTCGTTGTGTCTTTGATTTAAAAAAAGAGACAACTTTGAAATAAATATAACATTGCGCAAGTTTATCCGCGGCCATGTTGTTATTGTTATTAAGCGAAACAAAAAATAACTCGCTCGACGAAATTTAAAACTCGACGTATTTAAAACATAAGACACATTTATTTTATTGAAAACGTGTGGTTTGTCGGAAGACACAGAGAGTTCCTTCATCGGTAAGTACAATAAAGTAAAAGTTATTCATATCATTCCTTCTAAATAACAGCAACACAGAATAATCGAGTGCAAGGAAGTTCAGGAACTCATTCCGCAGCCGTTTCAAGCGGATATGACGAGGTGCATCATGTCGTAATAAAGGAGAGGCTTGATAAGCATCAACTGCTGTTCATAAAATTATATTTGCTAAGGAAACCCTTTTTGTTTTTACAGAATCTTCCTCCGCTATCTATTGAATGTTCCGCTGAATCTGCATCTGTAACTACGCGGCCTCCACCTCTGCCGGCTGCTGCTAATGTAACAAGAGGCAACTGTTGCGCAACTGCACAAACATCAGCAAAGAATAAGATCCATCATCGAATAATATAAAACTAAAAAATTCTAAAATCTATTGTTGAGGTTGTCTAGTTATGAAAATATAACAAATAATGTTTCCTAAAAGTCTTATTCATTTTCATTGGATTATCTGCTTTGATTGAATACGATCTCATAACTAATGAGAGCATTCCGATCTTATGCTCTCAATATTTATTAGATCGCAATCAGTCAAAGCAAAACATATTTATATGGCCTTTTTGAAATATATTACTATCAAATAATAATATTTTTAAAATAAATAAATTTTGTATTTGATTCAAAAATTTATGTTTTTTGATTCAAAAATAAATATTTTTGAAATAAAGTAGTAATATATTTGTTTCAATGAAATTTAATATTAGAACCAAATATATTCCACTTTGAAATTACATTCAGGCTGCTCAGAGCTAGACTTAGAAACAACAAAATAAATGCTTTGAAGCTAATACTCGTTGTCATTGATTCAATAAAAATCGCACTTAGGCCGTGGATCAATGGTATTTTATTTTTGTTTCAAAGTCGTTTTTTAGACTTTAATATATATTTTTCTGCGTGTAGGCAAGACAGAGTTTGCCGGGTACAGCTAGTTTTGAATAAATTTTGTTTACCGTGTATGTCAAACAGGAACATTTGTTGTCAAAAGTGAGCCAATGTGATTTCTTTTGCAACCCGTCGGTCCACTTTCGTTACGTCAAGTTTGACCTCGAAATTCAAACAAGAACTGTTTACCATTATTTTATAGAGCTTGCTGACGTTTATTCACCGTCTTTCTCTTTCAAACATGCAGGCGGAATAGGATTTGTTGTCATCAGGAAAGGTTTCCCGATGAAAACAAATCCTGTCCCGCCTGCATGCTTGAAAGAGAGAGGTGAATAAACGTCAGCAAGCTCTATATTCGAGTTTATTAGCAATTCTGTTATTGTTTAAGTTCGGAAAAAAATCTATTAAGATCAGAATAGCATGCTTTTTCGTGTTATACAACAAAATCGGAAAAATATTTTTTCATTTTAGGAGCCTATTGGTTTGGGAATTTGTCAGGAAGGTTTTCGTGAATTTCATAGGATTTTCTTTGAGCAAGTTCAGTTGAGAATTTCTGAATTTCCAGTTCAGCATATATGAATACAATTAAATCATAGAGAATGGCAAAAGTAATCACGTTTAAATTGCCTAAGAAAATTGCAAAAAAAAACTGAAAAATAAATTGATGAAATAATTTCAGAGGAATGACCATTGAAATTATAGAAATAAAAATCCAAAGAAATTGCTGATTAAAGACTACCACAGAAATTTTCAAAAAAAAAAAAAACAACCATGACGAAGGAACCCTCTAAGTCTAGCGAATACGGAGTCGTGGGTTCGAATCCAAGGTTCGAATCCCACCAGAACGCGATTTTTTTTTTTCACAAATTCATCTCTCAATTTGTCAATGATCAACATTCGGTGCCTTCTAACCAATTAGTTTTTCCCGTTCATTCCTATAGGATTTCACTAGAGATTTGTCTAGTAACACCTCCTAGGATTTCTCTGGAAATTCCAACTACTCTTGAAATTCGTTAAGAAATTCACACAGAGATTTCTATTGGGATTCCTTCAGTGGAATTCTTTGAAGAAGGCCAAGAGGAGCTCCAGGAGTAAAACCACGATTAATTTCTAGAGTAATCCATGGTTAAAAACTCTAAAGAAATTCTTGATTGAGTCTCCAGAAAAATCCCTGAAAAAATCAAAGGCATTTCTGGAAGTATCATAGGAAAATTTCCTAGAACAATCTCAGCAAGAATGCCTGGAGAAATCCCTAGAAGGATTCCTGCAGGTAGTTCAGTAAGAAATTCTGGAGGAGACCTAGGAGGCATGCCTGAAACAGAAGCAGCAGGAATAGCTTATGGAATCCCAGAAGGAGTTCCTGGATGAAAGTCAAGAGGAGTTCTTGGAGGAATCCAATGAGAAATATTTGGAGAAATCCCAGGTAAAAAAACTCTTTAGGATTTCTAGGAAGAAACACCGAAGGTACTTCTGCAAGCATCCTAGGAAGATTTCCTTGAATAATTACAGGAAGTTTTTGTAGGAATCCCTGTAGAAATTCTTAGTAGAATCCCTTGATGATTTCGGAAATGTATTATAGTAAGAATTTCTGGAGCAGTCCTAGGAGAAATTGCTGCAAGAATTACAGCAGAAATAGCTTGAGAAATCCAGCTGAAATTCCTGGAGAAGGCCAAGAGGAGTTTCCTGGAGAAAATCCATGAGAAAATTATGAGAGAATCCTTGGATAAAATAACTTGAATAAAAAAAACCTGGAGGAATCACCGGAGAGCTTCTGAAGACATCACTGAAAAACCTCAGGAGGTATTCTTAGAAGGATTCTGGGATGTATAATTGTAGAAATCTCAGCAGAAATCCTTGGAGGAGTTGCTGGAATAAAATATACAGGAATTTCTAGAGAAACCCCATCAGGAATGCCTGGGGGAATCTAAAGAAAAAATCCTTCGAAAACTAGAGAAGCCCCTGCAAGATCCGGTAGAGGTATTTTGGAAAAATATGTAATGAAGGCCCTGAAGGAATCACAGGAGGAATTCCTGAAAGAATCTCAGGAACATTTCCCAAAAGAATTTCAGCCGTAATGCTAGGATAAATTTATATAGGAAACACTAGAATAATTTCTGGACATATCATAGTAAGAAATTCTGAAGGAATTGCTGGAAGAATCGCAGGAGGAGTTGTTTGAAAAATTCTTGGAGGAAGGCCAAAAAAAGCTTCTGAAGGAATTCCATGAGGAATTTCTAGAGGAATCTTTGGATAAAATCTCTAAAGGAATAACTGGATGAGTCCTTGGAGACATCCCAGGTAGAACCATCAAATGAATTTCTGCAAGAATTTCAGGGAGATTACCTGGCAAGATCTCAGCAAAAAAGCCAGGAGAAAGCTTTAGAAGAATCCGTAGCATAATTTCTGAAGTACATACCACAATTAGAATTTCTGGAGGAAGAATAGCTGGAAGAACCCTAGGAAGAACCCCAGGAATTGCTTGAGGAATCCCAGCTGGAATATCTGGAGGAATTCCTAGAATTTCGGAAGGTATCATAGAAGTAATTTCTAGAGAAATTCTTGAATCCGGAATGTCGGGGGTATCCTAAGTTCCTCTAACAAATGCCTGGAGGAATACCTACAACTCTCCTTGAAATAATCGGTAGACGTTTACTGGATGAATCCCTAATGGAATCGCAGGAGGAATTTCTGGTGGAATTACAGGAGGAATGCCAGAAGAAACCCCTAGAAGCATTTCTGAAGGAGTTCTAAAAAGAATTGCTTGAAGAATTCCAGCTGGAATTCATGGAGAAATTAATAGAAGTTCTGGGAGAAATCCCTTGTAGAATTTCTATAGGATAAATCTTTGAAGAAATCTCGGGAAGAATCATCGAAGGGATCTTTAGATAAATCCTAGGAAGATTTTCCGGAAGAATTTCCAGAAGAACTTCCCTAGTAGAATTCCTAAACATACCAGAGTGAGAATTGTTGGAAGCGTTCTAAGAGAAATTACTAGAAGAATCTCAGCAAGAGTTGCTTGGGAAGTCCTAGCCACAATTCCTGAAGGAAGACCAATATGACCTCTTGGAGGAATTCCATGAGAAAGTTCTGGAAGAAACTCTGAATAAAATCTCTGAAGGAATTCCTGGAAGAATAACCGGAGAAATTGCTGGATCTCTCTGCAGAAATTTCTTGTATGTACAACCCCATCAAGAAGCCGAACCTAAGGGAAGTTTATTGAAGAAATATCGGGAGGAATCCAAAAAGGAGGCCTAGAGAAATCACTGTATAAATAGATAGAGGTATTTTTGGAGGAATCCATGGAGAAGTCTGTTCATTGTTCTTATCAATATCCAAAACGCATATAACAGGTATATAAGTAATTCCAGGTGTGCTTAAGTTTTGTTCAAATGTGACATTAATAAATATTGGAATTATTGTGTGAAGTTTTAAATTTAAGGTGCCTGTCAAGGAAAATTTCTAGGGGGTGCCAAATTTGATCTAGGGGGTGCCAGGCACCCCTGGAACCCCCCCTAGCTACGCCAATGTCATAACCAATGATGCAAATGATCACCTCACTAGTGCTCATCACAACTCATCAACTGTACACGGAGAAACGAAAGTACCCAAAAGTGAGTTCAATCCACCCAACTTAGAGGTTGCGTGCGGGAAGTCAATTTTGAGTTGATGGAGTCGATGTTGAGGTAGGTAGTTTGCATTTAGGCGTATACGGCCAAAGAACCTAGAGTCAAAGTTCTTTTTACTCAACCGTCAGTTCAAATTACTCAACTTTCGGTACTATGTCACTTACTCAATTTTGGCTTCCCGCATCGAACTCTCAAAGTTGGGTTGTTTTGCTATTCACTCTCTGACAACAATAAAGAGAGCGAATGAAACAGGATGCAAAATAGAACTCAAAAGTGAGTTTAAAAAAACTCAATTTTGGGTTCTCTTGTTTTTCAGTGTATATTTATCGCGTGCGATTGAACTGTGCACTGATCAGTGATGACCAGCAGCAAACAGGGGTAGAAGCTGACTGTCAACTGGGAACAAATTGCGCCTACCCTCTATCATGTTTTAGAACCAGTAAAAAGACGTAACTGCCAAACAAAAAAAGTTAAATTTTCGATTGCAAAACTGATTTTAATACAGTTTTATCAAGCTAAAAGCAAGTCAGCATGTGATTCAAACATAAAGAATGTTATATTCAGCATATTAGATTGAAAAATGTACTTCCGAAAAAATCAGTATTTTGTTTTCACCATTATGAAATATTAGCCTCTACTCTAGTTTGTTTTTGTTGTTGTTTTGTTTGATCTGTAAAAATCGGATGAAAATTGAAAACTCCCTGAGCGATTATTTTTCTCCAATGTGAGAATAATTTAACACTATGATTCAAGAAATTTCGATAATTACCGAAAACACTGATCCTAAGCATCAAAATCGAGAGAAAAAGACTGATGATTATGCTACTGTTGATGTTTATAAAACCATTAAACAAAAGATGTTTACAAATTAGAACCAACAGTAGATGGCGCGCAGGTGGGCATGTTTGGGTAGGCGTAAAGGGTAGGATCTTCTACCCCTGGCAGCAAAGAGTTGGCAAAACGAACATGATGTAAATCACAAACGATTTTGCACACATCTGACTGTGCCGCCACACGCTCGACCGAACAGCCGAACCATACCGAATAGAGATAAGTGACATTTCAACACACGAACACTAGCGCAAATTTTTCCTCACACAAAAGTGCACGCCGATTGAAAGGCTATTCAGATTGCATATGCAAATATTACCCAATCAAATTGGGTAAAACGGGTAAATAATGATAAAACTAACGTCCGGGGCAAGAGTGCAAATATTTTCCTCGCAGTTTCACAACTACATCTACAAAAAAGGCACGCATACATTTGAACGTGATTACCTCTATAGGTTGGTTTGCTAAACTACGGCATGAACGCTCGACACGCACACAGAAGCAACATTCGCATGTACCGATACCATACTAATAAAGCTTCCAGCCAACGATGCTTCGCGATAAGCTGTCGAAAAGCATCGAAAGCGATGAAAAGAGATGCTTGGCTAGAACGCAACAGCTCAACGGCGAAAAGGAAGAGTCAACTATGCTGATTAGTGTTGAGTCCGTTCGTGTGCTACTCGTATGGGAGGTTGATTGAATAAAGCGAGGATGGGTGAAAACGTATTCGTTGTCGAAAGCAAATCGCATCATTTCGCGAATGTTTTCATCAAATAGCAAGCTTGATCATAACAAGTATCTACAACAGCGCAGCGGTACGGCAGCAGGTTTTCACGCCGAAAGATCCGGTTCGAATCTTCTCCAGGAGTTTACATTGAGGTTGGTCATTATTCACGCAATATAAGCAATTAACACTGCCTGTGGTGAATGTGGAAAGTACACTCTTAGAAAAATTCATGTAATTTTTTAAGAGTGTAGGTTTTTAAAGCGTTGTAACGTCACGGAAAATCAACCTTTATGAAATTTATTCAAATTTGGAACAAGTTTCAAATTTGAAATTTTGTATGGTCTTTGTACTCTAGAATATCTTTCAAATGAGATTAAAACAAAGGAAATCGTTTCACTGGCGCCTGAGTTTCACCTGGTTGAAGTTTGCGTTGTAACGTCACGAAAAAAAGTTATGTGGAAAAGACCAAATTTCTCTGGCTTGGACGGCTTCTGCAATAGACAAAGGTAGTTCTATATTCCAAACCAATTTCTTTCTCGTTGTGTATGAGCCCTTTTTCAAGGTATCATTCATAAATTGCGTACCATTAAGTCCCTTTCATAAACTACGTAGACTCTTGAGGGACAGAGTGCGGGAGGTGATGTTTGGCCAAAATCTACGCTCTATACAAATTCCAAAAATGGTTTAAATTGTAATTGTACTGCGATCTTGTAAAAATGCCACTCAAACCGATCATTTATATGATATCAGAGCCAAACAGACGAAACACTGACAAAATTACCATCTCGTATATCTCAGGGTATTGATAACTTCGAGAGTTGGTGCTTTCAGCAAAGTTGTTAAGTTGGTCAAAGACTTACAGTTGATGGATAGTATGGTTCAAAGTTCCACAAAAAAGCAGCGCTACACTCTTAGAAAAATTCATGTAAATTTAAGTTCACTTGGATGCACATAAAAGGAGCGGCCCGTTTGACACAAATTTACGTCTTCTATCACAAATAAAATCAAGCCAGCAATCGCTAGAGCCGAAGCGAGAGATAAAACATATGTAAGTAAAATAATGAACTGGATTCGAACTCTGGTCCGCTGATTGAGAGGCACGTACTATACCTCTCGGCTGTATCACCCAGTTGAGAGACAAACGATAAATGTAAAACTGCTTCTACCTATCTGGTCAGATAGGTTTGTTAACATCTTGTGCAACCAACTCGAACTTACATGAAGGATGTAAAACTGAGTCAAATTTGCCATTCAGTCATGAAATGTTTGGGTACGTTGATGGTTTACGTCACGTGTAAATTCCTAATTTTTTAAGAGTGTAGAGAACTTACAAATTTCAAATTTCATGTATCTTAGGACCCCGATTACTTGGAAAGATGGTTTCTTTGGCAAAATTTGGTGAGTCAAGGACTTGCAGTGGGTTTACCATTTGATGCGAGATTTGAGCCACTAGAAGACGCTAGTTTCCATTTTGGAAAAGCTGGCAAATGATTAGAATTTCCCAAAATGTATTCTACAAGTTGGAACTTTTTTCACTTTAGACATATTGTATTCGAATCAAATGGTAATTAAAGACCAACATATTACTCATAAATGTTCAAAAATTGATTTGATTTGTTTCATTTGGTCCCAAATACAAGAGTTAATAAAACGACAGTCAAAAAGATGTATTCTGCTTGAAGCACTCCATCTTCGTGTAGAGCTAACCAATCAAATCCAAATTTGTAGCATTTACAGATAACAAGATGAGGAACTATCAGTCGAAATTTGAAAATTCTTGGTATTTTTTTTTCAAGTTACGGTTTGTTGAATGTTTTCAAGATAACACTAGTTTGCAAAATAAAACGAAAGTCGTGAACTTCTGTCAACGACCAAAACGATCATCAACTTACCGAGTTCAAAAATGCTGTAAACTAGTGTAATTAATAAAATTGGTATGCTTTTGTAAATTTGCAACTAGCGTCACGGTGCGGCAGAAATTAAAACCAAACGGCTATTAAACTGAAAGTTCTTGATCTACCAAACAATTTTACCGAAGCAACAATATTTCTAATTATTCAGGATTCTGAGATAAACGAAACTAAAAATGTGTATACCTTCTACCGCCTCCTAGTGGAAGGATTCGAAATCATACGGCTCATCAATTGAAAGTTCTTGACCAGCCAAACAACTTTGTCGAGGACACCAACAGTCTAAATAATAAGGATCTTGAAATACATGGGAGACTTGAACCCTGGGGAGACTTGTTCCCCCATGTTTTCTTGGAATCAAAAACAGTTTTCTTCTAACATATTTTTTCCAAAACTACGTCTGGACATAAGATTATGTTTTAGCTACAAATGATTTAAATTGTTCATTCCACTATTATTTTAACGACTGACAGTTTGTTTTCAGTCCTTCAGAAATCTTTTAAAAGATTCCAAAAAGTCGCAATAACTTTGTGAAAAATTAACCAAATCGTGTCAAAGTTCCACAGCACATAGTTGAAATAAAGTACTATCTAACTTGTTTATCCAACTAAGATTTTAATAAACATATTTTAGGTAATTTAGCTTAGTATATACAATATTGATGTGGGGAGACTTGATCCTTCGAGGATTACACACACATTATACAGGGGATAAACAAAATGATCAGGACAGGCAAAATTTTCACTTTTCAAAAAATGTTGAACTAGCTATAACTTTTCGAAAAGTGCATCAAATAATCTCAAATTTATACTGTAAGTTCATCAACTAATTGTGTATCAGTGGTTTAAAATTAAGAAAGATTGGGCTATTTTCCACGAAGTTATAAAAATTCTTGGAAAAGCTAGAATTATCCGAATGCCAACTTTCAGCCATTATATCTCCGGATTAATTGAACCGATTGCAATAAAATTTTGACAATTTCTGGGCAATCTACTAGGATGCTGTAGCTTTCATTTGGTGCCAAGAGAACTCAAATCAATTGACAAACGGCCGAAATATTTATTATGATACACTTGGTCAAAAATCTTAAAAAGTTTAGATGTATGACTCATAAGTACTCTTCGAGAGATATCTCGGTAACCAAACGTCCAATCGAAAAAAAATTCAATAGCGTTCTACTAGGATGTAGTAGCTTTCATTTGCTTCCAAGAAAACTTAAATCGGTTAACAGACGGCTGAGAAACGTGCGTGACTTTTTTTTGTAACGCACATACACACACACACACATACACACATACACACACACACACATACAGACATTTGCTCAGTTCGTCGAGCTGAGTTGATTGGTATATGAGACTCGG
This sequence comes from Aedes albopictus, assembly GCF_035046485.1. NCBI lineage: Eukaryota > Metazoa > Arthropoda > Insecta > Diptera > Culicidae > Aedes > Aedes albopictus. Next base: position 22,446,479 of record NC_085138.1, on the reverse strand, counting down.
CCCTGCGGGCCTCGGATCGAAAGTCGGTTTTTCGAGCGGTATTTATACCCTTCTTATGGGTGTAAGAAGGGTAAAAATAGAATATCATAAAAATCCGAGCAGATTTTTGAAGATGTTGGTAGCGCGGTAGAGAGTGTCAGAGTCTAGCGCGTTGTAACGTCACGCTACAAATACGCATTTAAAACACGTTTTTCTCATACAAACTAAATGTTCAGTAGGTCAAATATATTAGAAATTTTACAAGGAATCCGAATATGAAAAAATATTTTGAGGTTTACAATCGTTTTCATGAGATATAGTGGAAAATCTGACTACGAATGCGTCAAAACGTTGTAACGTCACGGTAGAATGTGTCACAAGATATAACAGTGTAGTTTTTAATGTTATTCATAATATTGCCATCCGGATCTCATGCGTTGTTCCTACTGTTGTGATCAGCAAGATTTCCATGTCTGGCACTACCATCTTCCGTTGAAAATTCTGTTTAGATGATGAATCACGAAGTTAAAACACTTATAGCACTTGTAAATCATTTACAACTTACCGGTTAGATATTAAATATAAATTTTATTAATAGCGGAGATATCAATGTTCCAGCAATCAATCAGTGGCGGATAATTCTTCCTTGTCAAGTTTTGGGCATTGGGTACTCCATTTTGGCTCGGAGTTTGCCTTGGAGTATGCTATGAAAATCAATTAATAGTAATTAGTGCAATTAGTTTTCATCCAAAACTAAGTACAAGTTCAGTACTCCATTTTGGATACTTCTGAAAGCAGCTCGGCGAGTAAACAAATTTGCTTTCGAAGTTGACAACAATAAATTTACTCAAAGCTGAGCTCTTTGAGTGTACTTCTTGGTTGAGTAAAAAGCATTTAAAACTGAGAACATAATAGTATCCAAAACGACAGTCTTATGGAAGTACTTAGTTTTGAGTACTTTTTATCTCGATTTTAAGTAGTTTCATTTCCCCGTGTATACTTTTATTTCTGAGTGTACCTACTCAGCGAACGTTTACCTTATCTTAGTATGATTGATTGCTAGTCAAGTGTGGAATTATTCTGTCACTTTGCTACCACATGTGTCAAAAAGATCTCTAACAAATTATTCTTTGGGTCAACTACTGCGACCTTACAGAAATTAGGCGAATCATAAAGTGAATTTCGAGGTATAATGATGACTTTCTCAATTCTAAGACACTCTAATGACAGTGACCATTTTGTCGGTTTTGAGGGTAAAGTCTTATCATCGATTAAGAAATAACATATGTGGGTAGAAACAACATTTTTATTTTAATCAACTATTTCCACTTCCTCGCACCACTCGTTCTCCTTACGAATTTGTTCCTCCTGTTCCGGAGTAAGATCATTCTGGATATTGAACGTTTTCCTAATCTCATTCTCTGTCTTTCCCTTCATCATGTTGGCAACAGTCTTACATGTCAACGCCACCAGTCCTCGGATGTCCAAATAGTTCGCGGCCTTTATCAGCCCGAACAGCGTTTGATTGTCGATTTTCATGAACTCCTTGTCCCATTCGCAGATGTTGTCGGTGCGCCTGTCGATTGGTTGGCCGTCTTCGGGATTCGCCTGTAGTTCGTCCTTATGATAGTTAGCCCATTGTAGGATTTTCCGTAGAATGTTGGAGTCCACGTTGGTCAGGGGTATCACTTCTCCACAGCCATCCTCTAGACCCAGACTTTCCATCATCGTTTTGATGGTGAACGAACACTTGGCGATCTCAACCTCGACGTCGAAAACTTCCCCTTCTGATGATTGAAGCTGAATGCACGGCATTTTTGTCCGAATTGAGTTGAAGGCACGGTTTATCGTAAATTTGATTCAGTTGAACACTTTGGAGTATGGAACGTAACAATGATGAAATGTCGAAGTGCCACTTGTTATTTGTCGGTATTAGGTATATTGTCTTACAAACGTACAGGTATAACATAACATGACATTTGCGATACCTACACATAGCATAACATACCTAGGGTCCACTTTTGTACATTGAAATGTACCTCTAAAACGATACCCACAATATGGAGCATACACAGAAAAAAATCCATTCCCAAGACCATGAATATGACTCATAGTTTCCCGATATTTTTATGATTTTATGTTATAAATATACACCATGATTAAATTTTATGATCTTATGATTGATTTCACCATAGCGCTATGCACCCGTTATTGCTTTGGCTTTCGACGACCAAAAATGGAAAATATAATCATGAAGCTATGATTAAATAAGCTGGGATCATGAGTAGCATTCATGAAGCCAAGAATAATTTTCATAAACCTGGATGCAGATCCTGATGCTTTACCACCAGATTCATAAAATTATGGTTTGGTGAGGTAGAACCATGCATAGAATTCATGGAATCAAAAAATACTTTTATGATTCCGTCGTCGTCGGACCTATATGCTTCTCAGTCAAATTCATAAAATCATGGTTGAGGGAGATGGAACCATGCATAGAATTCATGGAATTAAGAATTACTTTAATGATTCCGTCGTCGTCGGACCTCAATGTTTCTCAGTCAAATTCATAAAATCATGGTTGAGGGAAATGGAACCATGCATAGAATTCATGGAATTAAGAATTACTTTTATGATTCCGTCGTCGTCGGACCCAAATGCTTTTAATTAGAATAATAAAACGATGCAAGCTAAAATCATAAGAAAATAAAATACGTGATATCAGAGCCCATTTCTATGATTTTGGGACCTATCCATCATCCTTTTTTCTATGAGCAAGCAGCACTTTTTAGTTGGCCTCTTGTTAGTGAAGATATGTAATGTTCAAATATAAAAGAGAACAACAATGATCGAACTCACCGGATAATCATATTTAGCTGGTTTATTATTTTTGTCTTTGGCACCTACATCCAACAGGCTAAGGATGCCCTCCAAACCACATCAATTGTTCACTAGTTCACATCACTTGCTGAGTCTCCGAACTCGTCGAACGATGGATAAACCGGAAAAATAGAGAGAATTACCGAAAATTAATAAGTGTAACGCTAGGAAGCGACCATGAATATAATTTATGAAAATGCTTGTTTCTATTCATATTTCTGGTCAACTCATTCATGATATTATGAATTTTAATTATGATATTATGAGTTGGCAGACATCATAAGAACATGATTTTTTATTCATGATTAGGGGAATGGATTTTTTTCCGTGTACCGGAGCATAATGGAGCATAATAGAACAAACCTTAAATTTTCGCTCAAACAGTTGCTTTGGCGAAAGTGATTCAAAGGGTGCATATTATAATTTACTATTCGCGACTATGAAGGTTGATGAGTCGGGAATCACTCTTTCTACAGGGTTTCCCTACGGGCGAATGAGTGAAAAAAGCAAAACATTTTCCCTCCTTCACTTTTTTACAGAAAACCGCAAACAAAATCATCACCCAAATTTGTTTCGGAAATAACTTCATTGACTTCTGCTGCTTTTTAATGCTTTAAACATTACGTCAAGAGTAGTCAGGGCCGGATTTACAAATGTGGGGGCCCGGGGCCACAGTGTTGTGGGGGCCCTCTTTTTAGAGGATATTTTTTTTTCATTATAGAAAAAATCAGAAAATATGAAAAATTCTTTCAAAAATTAGGGATGTTATTGGGGATATTAATCTAGCTTAACTAGCGTAGCGTAACTAGAAAAAAGGCTATCTAAGCATAACAGAGATCCAGATATGAAAATCTAATCTGAAGACGATTGCAAAAGAAATTTTATCAAGTAAATAACGCTTTATCCGAGAGTGTTCAAAGTATTAGGTTCCATTGATCTAGTCAAAATTTAAGAGAAAGCCCTTTGAGAAATTTAAAAATAGATTTTAAAGGAGACATTTTTGATAAATTTCAAATAAAATTCATAGCGCTATCTTTCGGGCCGTTTTTTTTTATTTATTTTTTTATCTGTATTAACGAGATTTTTAGCCCTAGGCTAAGTTCATTTCGGGACCCACACTTTACTTCCCGTCCGAAGGAAGAACTCACATTTTGCGAGTTTGTCGGGAGTGGGATTCGATCCCAGGTCCTTGGCGTGATAGTCAAGTGTTCTAACCATCACACCAGGTCCACTCCTTGGGGCCATTATTGCAAGCTCCAAATAGAATTTCTTGCGGAATCATTGATGAAATTTATAGAGCTGCAAACCGATTACAAGGTTTCTTTTTTTGTGGAACTTAAGCATTATCATTTCTAATTCCGACACGGGTGCATACCCTTCTGGTGTGAAGTGTCGTTAATAAATAATAATAATAATAATAATCATTTCTAACGCAACTTTGAGGATTTTCTTATGAACGCGCAAAATTATTGTTCAGAACTTTTTGTGAAACTTCAGGAGGCAAAAAACCCATAGTGGTATTTTTAGCGGAAATTCAACTCAAAGATTCTGAAGAAATTTCATCGGAAATCCGTATTGAGTTCCTGATGGCATTTCTGTTTTATTTTGAATAGAATTAAAATTTCATAATTATCTTTGGCGGACGAATTTTTTGCCAATTTAAACAAAAATGGTTTGCTAAACTTTAAATATTTCAGGATCTTTCAAGAATTTCTCCACCAATATGTACTGAAATTTTTATAAGGAACCTATGGATTTGTTAAGAGTTCGCTTTAAATAACACATTCACGCCAGGGAAGAAAAATTCGTCGTGAATTTAATCAAATTAAAGCAAATCAGACCAGATCTTTGCCCAAAAAAAATCCGCCTAAAAATCTTGCTAGTTCCTTTAAAGAAATGTTTCAACAATTTTGGCATTCGATTTGAATAATTTATAAGTTTGGCAAGCGGAATCAAACTCTAGAACTTTAAAACCTTTTTTTTATTCTGATAGAAACACTTGCAAATCTTCAAAGAACTATGGAGGAAATGTTTAAAATAATACCAATAATTTTCGATTAGCAAACACGAATTTTCAGCAGAAACTGTTCGACTCTCTATTTCATGGAGTTTAAGATTTCATCCAGAATTCAGGTGAAGATGATCATTCCGAACCATAAAAATCTATCAGAGAAAGTTTGAAATTTTATAAAAAAGGCAGATATCTGCTTCTTTCTAATTTGAAGCACAATATTTCACACGCATCTTGAGAGTAGAAGTACTTGTGATAAAAATTAAATCACGATGTTTTCAGTACTACTTATTTTCGGTTCCCATTTGAAGTTAGATTTTGTGGGGGCCCCTAAAATGTGGGGGCCCGGGGCCATGGCCCCCCTGGCCCCCCCTTAAATCCGGCCCTGAGAGTAGTACATAATCAGATGTACTACACATACAGCGCACTACTTTGGACATTATGTTTAACGTATATGAAAGGCAGCGGAAGCCAATGAAGACGACGAGCTTGGTGGTCTATAGTAACTATCGCTTTTGATTCGTATGCAGAAGGTCCTGGATTCAATCCCTGGATCGTCCCTTTCCTCCTACATTGTATTTATACTTTCTCCCTCCTCTCATGTATATTCACATGTTCATAGCCATCGGGTTGAAAAAGCCGGCTGGCTGTTCGGGTCCGTATGAAGTTGATCTTCAATATTAACTTCTTTTCTCGATCAGCTGTCTAGCTGTGTAGTGTCGATAGCGATTGTCTCAATTGGCTACAATAATAACACTACGGACCGCCTGTTTCGGTGGTAAGAGTCCACCAATAGGTGACCCCTAATTCATGGTGTGATGCGGCTTCATGCTTACCGTGCCTAGGAATGAATGGCTAGGAGGGTCTAATACAAACCTAACCGCAAACGGAGCCTGTGGAGTACTAGGGCGCCCTCCACAGTATGTTGCCCTTACTGCGCTAACCGGAGCAATGGAGCAGTGGACCTTGTGTTTCTCCGAGACAATCGACTGCCCTTCTTTAGTCTCACTTGAGGCTAAATAAGGGCGGGATTATGAAAATGTTGTTAATTAGTTTAAATTTTCACCTATATGGTTTCGCATTATGCGATTTACAGTGTATTCTATGTATCCTCGTCTTTGGCGTTTTCCAATCGATACCGATCTAGTTTTGTTGCTGCCGTTCTTTGTTGTGCTGTTGTTGCGAAGAGTTTAAACTTGCCTAGTTTGGGTAGTGGCTACGGTTAGGATAGCTCAGATCAATCTTCAACATAAAAGAACAGCAACAATTAATCTTTGCAGACTTATGCAAAATGGTTTAGCCCAAGTGGCCTTGGTTCAAGAACCTTACTTCCGTAAGGGGAATTTCTATCTAGGAAACCTTGTGAACCCGGTGTTTGCTATTTTCAGTAAACATGAAATGGCAAACTCGCGTGTCATGCCTCGAGCCTGTGTGCTTGTCAATTACGCAATAGTTGCTATACTCATCTCTGAACTAACCACCAGAGATGTATGTGCTATCACAATTGATGTATCTGTTGGAAACCTCAAAAGGAAATACGTCTATTGTTCAGTTTATTTACCAAACGATGAACCATTCCCTACGGATGCTTTCAAACAAGTCATCGCATACTGTACTTCAAAAGGCCTTCCGCTAATTGATGCTAATGCTCACCATATCAACTGGGGCAGCTCAGACATTAACTTGAGAGGCTCGAGTTTTATGGAGTACTTAAGTAGTACAGATCTTGCATTACTTAACATAGGAAACCGCCCAACCTTCCTGGTATCTGCTAGAGAGGAAGTGTTAGACATAACGCTTTGCTCTAGTAGAATTAGTCACGAGCTGACCAATTGGCATGTGTCAGATGAAGAATCTTTATCTGACCATCGCTACATCTTTTTTGAACATTTAAATGTTACTTCGCAAACATTGCGTTTCAGAAATCCCCTGTCAACAAACTGGGAACTTTTTACTGATTTGGTTGCGGCCAAATTTCATGGATACTCACCATCCATTGACACTCCAAGTGATTTAGATGATACCGTTGATACTACAACGACCTTCATCATGGAAGCTTTTGAAGAAGCATGCCCTCTACGGTCTGTGAAGATCAGAAGAGGAACCCCTTGGTGGAACTCTGATCTGGTGAAACTCAGGAAACAATGTAAAAAGAGTTGGAACAGACGACGTTCGGCTGGTTCGGAGGCTTTCAGGTCGGCTCGCAAGGCCTACAGGAAAGCTTTCTGGTCTACTGAACGATCTGGCTGGAAAAAACCTTTGTACAAATGTTTCCAGCTTGAGTGAAGTCAGTCGGTTAAACAAAATCCTTGCGAAATCTAAGGATTTCCGGGTGAACGAACTTCGTTTGCCAAATGGCGATCTGACTTCCTCTGATGAGGAAGTTCTGGAATGCTTATTCAGCACACACCTCCCTGGATGTGTGGATATTACATCTTCGGATGAACCTGATGTCTTTTCTTGTAGTTACGATTCCCTGGCTTCGGCTCGGAGTATTGTAACTATAGAATCGATTGAGTGGGCACTTAATAGCTTTGCTCCTTTCAATTCTCCTTGAGCAGATGGGATTTATCCTATTTTGCTTCAGAAGGGATTTGATAATTTCAAACATGTTTTGAAAAAATACTTGTTTGCAGTTTTGCTACAGGTTATATTCCCAAATCTTGGCGGGATATTACTGTGAAGTTTATTCCGAAAGTGGGTCGTGCGTCGTATGAAGAAGCAAAGAGTTTCAGACCTATCAGTTTGACCTCTTTTCTTCTGAAATGCTTAGAACGCATTGTAGATCATCACATCCGTGATGTTCATCTGGCCAACGTGCCTCTTCATGTGAACCAACATACCTACCAATCTGGTAAGTCCACTGTGACTCTTTTAAACAAGGTTGTTTACGATGTTGAGAAAGCATTCGCTCAAAAGCAATTTTGTTTGGGTGTTTTCTTTGATATCGAGGGTGCCTTTGACAATGTGCCTTTCGATGCCATATTGGAAGCCGCACGAAGTCATGGTATATTTCCAATGATTTCCAGTTGGATTCATCAAATGCTCAAAAACCGATATCTCTTCTCGACATAGCATCTGGCAGGGATTAGGAAATTGAGTGTTTGTGGATGCCCCCAAGGGGGAGTCTTATCACAGCTTTTGTGGAATCTCGTAGCAGATACGCTATTGAGGCAACTCAATAATAGCGATTTTACTACTTATGGTTTTGCCGACGACTACCTGGAATCAGCAAACGCTGTTCACCTTCTATGGGTACCTGGCCATTCTACCATCGCTGGAAATGAATTGGCTGGTGAGTTAGCTCGCTCTGGAGCATCACATGACTTCATTGGCCCTGAGCCAGCTATTCCGATATCGAAGTGTAGGGTAAAGCTTCAGTTCCACATCTGGGCTACCACTCAACACAGACAATACTGGAATAGTTTGGAGTCATGTCGTCAAACCAAATTGTATTGTACAGAGCCGTCTCCAAAGGTGGCGAAGTATCTTACAAATCTGCCAAAGCAGAATCGCAGCATTCTGGTCAAAGCATGTGACTGTCCAGTTTTGCGCAACTGTGTTTCCGAGTATTCGGTAAACACTTATTAAGAGAAACTGACTTCAGAGACCTGAATATTCAGGATATGTTGTTCATAACCCGCTGTGGTAAAGAGCTATAGGCTCTCTTTCGCTGTATGCGTTATTACAGTGTCCTTTCCAGGGCGCTGTTTGAACCCATTGTGGTACGCTTATGCGTTAGTACCCTCTTCCAGGGTATTTTTTCCTATTTCCCTACCTGTTCGTATCCCCATCCTTATCCTTATTTCCTTCCTTTTCCCACAGGTCTATGATGAAATAGATTATTATTATGGAGATGGCACAAATGTGCCAAATGGAGGGTAACGTGCCTCTGGAGCCGGCCTTCTGATACCTGATAAGTAGTACTTATCGTTCATACATGTATACAAAATTTCATGAGAATCGATTCAAAATTAACTTAGTTATGGCAAAACCTCGTGCAAAAAAATAAAGAAACGGGTGTATTCCATTTTTGTTAGGTACATGTGTGGGCAATATCAACATTTTTATTTTTAATCAGCGTCAATTTCATTTTCCTCGCACCACTCACTCGTTCTCCTGGCGAACTTGATTCTCCTGTTTCGGAGATAGATCATTCTATGGATATTGAACGTTTTCCTGATCTGATCCCCTGTCTTTCAAGGGAATGGGATCATGTTGGCAACCTTGTTGGCAACAGTCTTACACGTCAACGCCGCCAGTCCTCGGATGTCCAAATAATTCGCGGCCTTTATCAGCCCGAAAAGCGTTTGATTGTCGACTGTCATGAACTCCTTGTCCCATTCGCAGATGTTGCGCCTGTCGATTGGTTTGCCGTCTCCAGGATTCGACTTTAGTTCGTCCTTATGATAGTTGGCCCATTGCAGGATTTTCCGTAGAATGGTGGAGTCCACATCGAACAGGGGTATCACTTCTCCACAGCCATCCTCTAGGCCCAGATCTTCCATCATCGTTTTGATAGTGAACGAGCACTTGGCGACCTCAAACTCGACGTTGAAAATTTCTCCATCTGATGATTGAAGCTGAATGTGCGGCATTATTGTCCGAGTAGTTGAAACGAAGATTTCACTTGAATTTGATTCAGTTGAACACTATGGAGTTTGGAACGTAACAATGATGAAATGTCGAAGTGCCACTTGTTATTTGTCGGTATTAGGTATATTTTTTATACAAACGTACAGGTATAACATAACATGACATTCGCATTATCTACACATAGCATAACATACCTAGGGTCCACTTTTGTACATTTAAATGTACCTCTAAAACGATACCCACGATACGGAGGGTACCGGAGCATAAGGCTCAAATGAGAATCGCATATTATCCAAAACTAAAAAAAGCACTTTTCTCCAGAATGACGAAAAAGCAAACAAAACCAGCGTGTCCGATTGTCATAATAGGACAGATCGGTGAAGTACTAGATTTGTAGTAATGAGCTGAATTTTAGTATGGTGAGACGGTCAATTCTCCGTTTCTGCAATGAAATGGTGCAATAAGCGTGGAGCGTGCAATAAGAAAATGCTCCAACCTTGGAAATTTTACAATTCTCTTAAGGGTACGAATCCACCTCGCATTCCTTTTTATCATGCGCCTAATATCTGTAATAGAGTGACTGGAACGGAGAGTGGCGACAGTGTCAAAATTGGAACAGCGATCATCTATAAATTTCATATAAATTCCCGTTCCAAACGAGCAGGAGAGCTGTCAAGATTGGAACATGACGCCACTCTCCCTTCCAGTCACTCTAGTATGTAAGTCTTTAGTTCTTAAACTTTGACTCAAAAGAAAAAAAAACAGCAGATATTTTTGACACATTTATAGAAAATAATAATAGGCGATAGAATTACATTTTTTACGTTCAACTGAAGCAAACTTTTATTGCACCATGTGTAAAACAATCATATTTCGTTTAGAAATATACTAGTGTCTTCTGCACTTTTGATTTCTATGCAAATCTTTATATCATCTGCATAATCGAACACCTTATGCCCATTCAGAGATGGCATGCTCCTCAGTGCGAAACGTGAGAAGAGAAAACATACACTCTACACACGACTTTCAACGAGAGCGAGGGTGCACTACGCAACTTTTTTCACACACAAACCAACCGCTCACTCTCTGGCATCCATCAGCGGCACACTCAAAATGAGTGCTCAAAAAAAATGATAGAACAAGCATGTTTTTCTGTTTCTGCGTGCTCATTTTGTGCGCACAGAAAATGTGCACACAAAAATTCGTTGAGTGCGCACTCAGTCGTGCTTCCAGTGCAATACTGTGTGTACCACAGGGAGTATGAAAGTACTATTACGCCGTCTAGTAGCAAATGCATCTGCTTGTCTAAGATATCATATAAATCACAGACAAATAGATATGTGACACTAACGAAATTTCAATCTCAAATATCTCATGATCCTGATTACTTAGATAGTTGGTGTCTTCGGCAAAGTTGTTTGGCTGGTCAAGGACTATCCGATAATAAAACTTAAGATTCAAAATTCCACCGCTAGGCGGTGATAGTGAGTTAACAAATTTTGTTTTTCATATATATCAGGAAAATTTGCAAAAAACTGCAATTAGCGCCGCCTAGCTGCAGAAACTTGAACCAAACGATAATTATTCTGAAAGCCCATGATCTACCAATCAATATTGCCGAAGACACCATCTTTCTACAAAATCAGGATGCTGAGATATGCGAAATATAAAATTTGTTTGCTCTCTGGCGCCGCCTAGCGGTGGAATTTTGAATCTCAAGCCTTATTATCGGTTAGTCATTGACCAGCCAACTTTGCCGAAGACACCAACTCTCTAAGTAATCAGGATCATGAGATATTTGAGATTGAAATTTCGTTAGTGCCACATATCTATTTGTCTGTGATTTATATGATATCTTAGACAAGCAGATGCAACACTGACAAAATTTCCATCCCATATATCTCAGGATCCTGATTACTTAGAGAGTTGGTTTCTTCGGCAAAGTAGTTCATCTGGTCAAGGGCTTTCAGAATATGGGCCGTATGATTTGTGATTTCACCGCTAGGCGGCGCAAGAGAGCGTACAAATTTTACATTTCACATATCTCAGCATTCTGATTATTTAGAAAGATGGTGTCTTCGGCAAAATTGTTTGGTAGATCAAGGGCTTTCAGAATAATTACCGTTTGGTTCAAGTTTCTGCAGCTAGGCGGCGCTAGTTGCAATATTTTGCCAATTTTCCAGATATATATGAAAAACAAAATTTGCTAACTCACTAGCACCGCCTAGCGGTGCAATTTTGAATCTTAAGTTTTATTATCGGTTAGTCCTTGATCAGCCAAACAACTTTGCCGAAGACACCAACTCTCTAAGTAATCAGGATCATGAGATATATGAGATTGAAATTTCGTTGCTTTTTTTTGCAAATTTTCCTGATATATTTGAAAAACAAAATTTGTTAGCTCACTAGCACAGCCTTTTGGTGGAATTTGGAACCAAAATATCCATCAACTGTAAGTTCTGGACCAGCTTAAGATGTCTGCTTGTCTCTGATATCACAGGATTTGATACCGCTTAGCGGGTTTTGGACTCACTGGCATGCTTTCGGTTCACCAAATGCTCAAACAACACTGATCCCTTTGAACACACTGCGTATGCACTGAGTTCTGTTTTTTTCTGCGTGCGCGCAGAAATTGCGCACTGGGATTATGATCTGCGGTCTCTCATTGCTCTCACGCAGCACTCTAATCACCCGCACAAAAACTCTGCGTGAGAGAAATTATGTACATTTTATTGTGCGTTTTTGCTCTCTCTCTTTTGTAAGAAAAATGAAACTGAGAAGTTCAGTGAAAGATGAGCGTAAATGGGCACAATTTCTGCGTGACATGCCATCCCTGTGCCCATTAGCGTGTTTCAAAAAATCGTTTTTGCTCCACACCGCTTATTCGATTTGTAACCAGATTCTGCGGCTTCTCCCAAAATTTGAGCTCATTTGGTTGAAAATTGAGACTGCACAAGCCCTTCAAAATTTGTATGGGAATTACTATGGGAAAACGATGTTTGTCATTCAATCGACCATAGCATTTCCCCAAGTGTCCTAGAGGATTAGTTGACCCTTGGTACTTCTAGGCTACACTATCAGCTACAACTTTGCCGAAGACCGCATTCAAATCGGACCCCTCATTAATTAGTTATCGATTTGTATCTAACTGGACAAACTTTAGCAATGACCCTCCAGCACCCCCAGCAGGCAACATTGCTGCATATGGCGCCAAAGCACGGCATAAAAATCACAAGGCAGGCTAGTAACCTATGTAAACATCTATTTTGGATGTAAACATGTGATGTCGTTCATCGTTCTTATCGTCTTTCACGTTGATAAATTGGTGTGGAGTACTAGATCACCTATGAACGATTTGAATTACGTCATCAAAAAACTGTCAGATTTCGGGAATATATCACCTTCTCTTCTGTACACCGTGGCGCCAAAGATATAGCACACTGAAATCATGGCTACTATGTTTCACTGCAAAACACAGTGATGCCCACCGATTAGTGTAACCATCATGAGTAAAGATTTCGATTCTGGATAAAAATCGGTAACTAATTAATATGGCGGCCGATTTGAATGCGGTCTTCGGCAAAGTTGTAGCTGATAGAGTAGCCTAGGAGTATCAATGGTCAACTAATCCTCTAGGGCACTTGGGGAAATGCTATGGTCGATGAAATGAAAAATATCGTCTCCCCATAATGATTCTCATAGAAACTTTGTATGGCTTGTGCAGTCTCAATTTTTAACTAAATGAGCTCAAATTTTTGGAGAAGGCATAGAATCTGGTTACTACACTGCACTCTCGTTGGCTTAGTTTCTCGTCACTATATTTCAAGAATTCATACCACTTCGCAGGTAATATTTACCTAGTAGAGTCACGCACGTGAGGCTTACCATTCCTCGAGAGCCTAGCAGTAGATATACCTAACAAACGAAGTGGATAAGCCAAGTCTCGAAACCGACTTAGCGTAAATGGAGCACTCGAACACAAAAGGAGCCGGCAATAATAGCAAAAGTTACTAACCGGCGACAGACAGGCGGAACCAATTGAATAGGTACCTAATCTGTTAAATGAGGAACCCAGATGCAAAGGGGTGTAAGTGACCAAATGGTTAGCGACGAAATCGTCGATTTTGAACTGAGCATATCATAAAATTCTTCAGATTTCAAGCTTTTAGGAACTTCTTTAAGATTGTTTTTTCAATAATTCGAAAAATTACAATAAATCAAAGAAAATTAGGTTTATTTTGAAACTTCATACATTTTGAAACTGTTAACACCCTTCATATTATTTGTGGGGAAGGTGCAATAAAAATACAGCATGGGGGTAATCTGCTCATTGCCATTTAGCCGGGAGCCTCAGGTATCGTGGGGTTAGGGTAGGGACTACTTTCAAGAGCCAACGAAGGATACAGGACTACATCTCCGACCCATTACACCGTTTTCATGTTAGGGGCAGCAGGGACGATAGTCCTGGGCCTGACGCACCCCCCCCCCCCCCCCCCCTCCTCCTGCTACCGAGTCAGCCGCGTAGTCGCCGGCTAAGAATAGGACTACTAACCCCAATTCAAGGTGTCAAGCGACCCGTGCTGAGAAATGAGTGATCGAGGGGGTGAAAAAGATGCTCGATCTTTAAGGACAAACGTCTTGAAATCCCGCTTAAACAGTGCATCGGAACTTCAGACGCACAAATCTCAAGAAGCAAGCTTCAAACAACAGTGCATTTTATTATTCTGTTCTTGCTCACTTGTAATATGCTTAAAATAAGAAGATCAAGTGCACTGGTTTTGTTTACGAAGAGATTTGTGCGCTCAAAATCGTGAGCAGGTACCAAAGTTGGACATTGTGGCGGCCATTTTGGGATTCTAATAAGTCTGTCCATTTGGGATCAGATGCAAAGCAGTGTAGTGACCATTTTGTCGGTTTTGAGGGTAAGGCTGTGATCATCGATTAAGAAATAACATATGTGGGTAGAAACAACATTTTTATTTTAATCAACTATTTCAACTTCCTCGCACCACTCGTTCTCCTTGCGAATTTGTTCCTCCTGTTCCGGAGTTAGATCATTCTGGATATTGAACGTTTTCCTAATCTCATTCTCCGTCTTTCCCTTGATCATGTTGGCAACAGTCTTACATGTCAACGCCACCAGTCTTCTGATGTCCAAATAGTTCGCGGCCTTTATCAGCCCGAACAGCGTTTGATTGTCGACTGTCATGAACTCCTTGTCCCATTCGCAGATGTTATCGGTGCGCCTGTCGACGGCTTTCCCATCTTCGGGATTCGCCTGTAGTTCGTCCTTATAATAGTTGGCCCATTGTAGGATTTTCCGTAGAATGTTGGAGTCCACGTTGGTCAGTGGTATCACTTCTCCACAGCCATCCTCTAGGCCCAGACTTCATCGTTTTGATGGTGAATGAACACTTGGCGATCTCAACCTCAACGTCGAAAATTTCCCCTTCTGATGATTGAAGCTGAATGCACGGCATTTTTGTCCGAATTGAGTTGAAGGCACGGTTTATCGTAAATAGGATACTGCAAGATGACGTCACGAAGCCGTGCACTGACAGTTTAGCGAGCTTGTTTACATGGACTTAGTCTCTGGCGGAGATCCGGCAAAACTGTTTTTCGATGTAATTTCAGTAGAACGGTAATTAGACGATTCGTTTTGTACTAGTAAAGTTGAATATAATGATATTTCCGTACCGTAATGGTTTCGGGATGGAAAACGTAAATTTAATTTTCGCCGCTCGTTAAAAATTCTAACACCTTGTAAACAAGCTCGCTGAACTGTCAGACAAAGTGAGGTTAGATCAGGTGCTTGCAGTACCCTATTTGATTCAGTTGAACACTATGGAGTATGAAACGTAACAATGATGAAATGTCGAAGTGCCACTTGTTATTTGTCGGTATTAGGCATATTTTCTTACAAACGTACAGGTATAACATAACATGACATTTGCGATACCTACACATAGCATAACATACCTAGGGTCCGCTTTTGTACATTGAAATGTACCTCTAAAACGATACCCACGATACGGAGGATACCGGAGCATAATGGAGCATAATCGAACAAACATTAAATTTTCGCTCCAACAGTTACTTTGGCGAAAGTGATTCAAAGGGTGCATATGATTTACTATTCGCGACTACGAAGGTTGATGAGTCGGGAAACACTCTTTCTTCCTACAGGGTTTTCTACGGGCGAATGAGTGAAAAAAGCAAAACATTTTCCCTCCTTCACTTTCTTACAAAAAACCGCAAACAAAATCATCACCTAAATTTGTTTCGGAAATAACTTCATTGACTTCTGCTGCTTTTTAATGCTTTAAACATTACGTCAAGAGTAGTACATAATCAGATGTACTACACAGCGCACTACTTCGGACATTATGTTTAACGTATATGAAAGGCAGCGGAAGCCAATGAAGACGACGAGCTTGGTGGTCTATAGTAACTATCGCTTTTGATTCGTATGCAGAAGGTCCTGGGTTCAATCCGTGGCCCGTCGCTTTCCTCCTACATTGTACACTTTATCCCTCCACTCCTACATAGACAACTCATGTATATTCACATGTTCATAGCGATCGCGTTGAATGAATGGTTTGGGGGGTCTTATAAAAACCTAATCGCAAATGGAGCCTGTGGAGTACCAGGGCAACCTCCACAGTATTTGCCCTTACTGTGCTAACTGGAGCAATAGTGCGGTGGACCTTGTGTGTGGATTTTTATCGCGAACCACTGAATGGTCCATACTCAGCAAGTGATACATTCGCGAATGTAACATTTCGTGCACCGACATGCTCGGGAACGCTCCTCAACATGCTGTTCATTCTCTTGTCCGCACGCAGAACTCGATGTACACAGCGCAACGAGTAACTTTCACGCAGCGACCGAAAAGACAAAAGAATTTTCACGCAGATTTCAGGCCAAACATTTCAATAGGTCCTATCTGCATTTGAGAGGCTCTCTTTGTTTACTTTCTCTTTCAATTATTGCAATATAATGGTACACTTTTCAACTATTTTTGCAGTACAAATCACAAGACGATTGTTTTTACCATCGTTCAAATCAGGGAGGCAATCAAAATACAAATAAATAGCTGAGATATTAACGAAAGAGAGAGAAACCAAAGAGAGCCTCTCTTCTGCAGATTGGACCTTTAGACATGTTTGGCCTGATTTGTGTAACACCGGATCAACACAAAAAATGTGCTGGTCCGATGTTACACAAATCTGCGTGAAAATTCTTTTGTCTTTTTGCTCGCTGCGTGAAAGTTACTCGTGCGCTGTGTTGTTTCATTTAAGGGTGCGGTTCGAAACGAGAGCGCAATCAAGAGAGAAAGATGCTCGATGACGCTAATGAAAGCAATGCATTCGGTAATAATATTTTATTGTCATAATTCTTTTTTATTGTGGCTACACAACCTGCAACGTCATGAATACAGTTAAATTAAATAGTAATTCACGTCTTTAAAGCGAAAACGCATTAAATACTGATAAAAATAACGATTATTCACAGTTGTCCCAAGCCAACGATGAGAGATCATCGGTAACTATCTGCACAGATAACAGACGTTTATGCTTATATTGGCAATGTGTGAAAAAATGCTCAACAGCCATTCTGTATGTAACGAGCAGCTGAGACTCATGTGGCAATCATTTAGAGATGGCGCAGTGATCGATAGTCAGTGATCGCTTTCAAGATTGCATGCATTACGCAATTTTACACTCAAGATTGTATTCGGTCTTGAATGAAACTGGAACTTTGAACTATTCTTGCATTCAAGTTCGATGTAATGTCGCAATAAGTTGAGTAGATGGCGGTAGTGAGCCAACGTATATCGTTTTGAACATTTACACAGGATTCTGTGAAAAATTTGTACTACCATAAACATCTGTTATCTGTGCTATCTGTAAGTGTTCCACGAAGTGGCCAAATCTAGAGCTCGATTTGAATAGGTCGTATGTGCTTTTGTCGATTAAAAATTCGATCAGTTGGATTCGCTTATTATAGCGAAAACCGTTGAAATTGAGCAAAGTTTATACATACAGCAGAATCCTCACAAAACAGGCTTTCTGTTCCATCATTAAAAGTTTTCAAAATATCTGCCATATTGCTACAATGACTAAAATAAACTGATCGAATTTTATATCGACAAAAGCACATACGACCTATTCAAATCGAGCTCCAGAATTGAATAAAATTGATAATACCACAAAATAAAAAGTCTGAAAGCGTTAATCGGTAGTATTCCACTTGAATTTGCTAGGAAAAATGTAAAAACTATTATTTATTTCAGTTTTTGCAAATAAATCACTTGCACCAACTATAGGTACACGGTTCCTATAATGGAGGTAAAATTTAACATTGGTTCCTATAGTGGCGCATCCCATTGAATTCTTATGGGACCCACCACTATAGCAACACTACCACCACTATAGGTGCAAGGAAGCAAAAAAAATAAGGAAAACAATTCTGGAGCTCGATTTGAAAAGGTCGTATGTGCTTTTGTCGATTAAAAATTCGATCAGTTGGATTCGCTTATTATAGCAAAAACCGTTCAAATTGAACAAAGTTGATACATACAGCAGAATCATCACAAAACAGGCTTTCCGTTCCATCATTTAAAGTCTCCAAAATATCTTCCATATTGCTACAATAACTAAAATAAACTGTTCGAATGTTATATCGATAAATGTACATACGACCTATTCAAATCGAGCTCCAGAATTGTTTAAAAAAGGTTTTTCGGCAAATCCTGAACACAAAACTGAATTAATGTTATCAATTAGGTATGATGCATTTATTAAAAATATCATTCTCAAGCTTTTTGATCGGAATAGGGCTAAATTGCCACTACCACCACTATTGGTACTACCTCCACTAAGGGAGCTTTTACCCTATAGTTTTCTCCAAAAAAAACTTTTGCTTCTAACAACTTTTCAAAACATCGACTGTTGGCTCTGCACATCACCAGGCTAATGATCTGTTGGTTTCGAACTCGTTGACCCCGAACCTTTGGCCATTGGCCGGCCGTACATCCTCCTCATGATGGCCACCCAGTTTGCCTCCCATGGCCGCCCATTTCGCCACCCCCATAGCCGCCCATTCGTGCAGTCCTGTGCAGCCTGGTGGTGACTAGCGGAACTACCGTCGTCCTTACATGGGGCAGTGCAGTGATGGCTGCGTTCGTGGACTTTTGGGACGTTACACTTAACCTAACTACAAACGTTTTCTTTTTTATACAAAATACGACGAATACTACACGCGACAAATCTCATCAATACTGGACGTTACACTGACACTTGTTACAGCTTCTCCGATAACCTGATGAAGGGTGTGCAGGAAAATTGTCTCAGACTATATCTGAACCAGTAGTGTTCTGGAACCGGTTCCGGGTGTCTCGCCGAAAGTGAAACAAAACCAATATTCGCGTCACATCAAATGGCTGTTTAGGTAGCCTGATGAGCGGTTAACAAGAAAAATAAATTTTAGATGACATTTGGGAAAACTAGTAGTGTCCCGGAATTGGTTCCGGGTGTCCATCCGGAAGTGGTCAAATGCAGATGGGAATCAAATTCAAGCATGAGACACGTCAAATCACGGCTTTTTTGATAACCTGATGAACGGTTTTCGAGAAAATAGCCTCAAATTACGTTTTAACGCCGGAATTGGTCAAATGAAAAAAAAAATGAACCTTGTACAAAACTCGATCAATTACAAATCAAAATTCCCGTAAATCCATGTCGTCAGCCAAAATTTCTGCTAAATCGAGTACCATATCCTCAAACATGGCCATTTTGTATGAAATGGAACCAATGGTCATTTTTTGGCAGGCACTGTAAATGTTCGGGAACCGGTTCTGGGTGTACCACCAGAAATTGTCAAATATAAGTCGTACAAATTCGTGGATGACGGGCTGATCACTGGCTCCAAGGCAAGATTGATTGCGTCGACGGAAAGGTCATGAGGCGCTGTCCACAAATTACGTAAACCTCTAGGGGGAGGAGGGGGGACTATGGTCGAGCGTTACGGCTCATACAACGATTTTCGAGTTTTCATTCAAAAAAGCGTTACGGAAGGGGAGGGGGGGTCGAAAAATGTCAATTTTAACGTTACGTAATCAATGGATGCTCCCCATGATTCGACGAGAAAGGCACCACTAGGTGAGTTAATCTGTTTTTTTTTTTCAAAAACACGCGTAAAATAGTCAGGTTCACATCTACACGAAAAAAACAGATTACCTAAAAAATACGTTAAAAGAACGCAAAATTAAGTAAACCGCTTGAACTTTTTACCCAGCAGTGGGTTGTTTTCTCGCTCTCCCGCTCGCAATGTTGTCAAAAACAAAGCGAGAAGCAGCTACCTAGCCGATAATGTCCGTGCGAGAAGCCAAATTTGGGTTTTTGCCGTTTACTCAAAAGTGGGTTTATTTCAACCCACTAGGGTACTTCGAAAGTCGACGCTAGGTAGAAAGAACTTTGCGATGGGTTGCAATTTTCTGCCGGGATCAAACGGAAACTACCCACTCAGAGCTTTAACGCGGTATAGCCAAATTTGGGTTCTCGCACGGAAGAGCCGATATGAGTGAAAATAACTTATATTTGGGTTGATTTCTGGTTCCGTGTACCATGACTTGACTATTTTCACGACGTTTTTTGAAATAACGCGTTTTTTTACGCGTAAAAAAAAACTTCAGTGTAGGTGAAAATATTAAAAAATGAGGGTGAAGCTGTGATCATCGATAGAGAAATATCATGCGTGGGTAATATCAAAATTTTTATTTTTAATCAGCATCAATTTCAATTTCCTCGCACCACTCGTTCTCCTGGCGAATTTGATTCTCTTGTTCCGGAGTTACATCATTCTGAATATTGAACGTTTTCCTGATCTGATCCTGTCTTTCAAGGGAAAGGGATCATGTCGTCAACCTTGTTGGCAACAGTCTTACACGTCAACGCCACCAGTCCTCGGATGTCCAAATAGTTCGCGGCCTTTATCAGCCCGAACAGCGTTTGATTGTCGACTGTCATGAACTCCTTGTCCCATTCACAGATGTTGCGCCTGTCGATTGGTTTGCCATCTCCGGGATTCGACTGTAGTTCGTCCTTATGATAGTTGGCCCATTGCAGGATTTTCCGTAGAATGATGGAGTCCACATCGAACAGGGGTATCACTTCTCTACAGCCATCCTCTAGGCCCAGATCTTCCATCATTGTTTTGATGGTGAACGAACACTTGGCGATCTCAACCTCGACGTCGAAAATTTCTCCATCCGATGATTGAAGCTGAATGCACGGCATTTTTGTCCGAGTAGTTGAAAGGAAGATTTCACTTGAATTTGATTCAGTTGAACACTATGGAGTTTGGAACGTAACAATGATGAAATTTCGAAGTGCCACTTGTTATTTATCGGTATTAGGTATATTTTATTACAAACGTACAGGTATAACATAACATGACATTCGCGATACCTACACATAGCATAACATACCTAGGGCCCACTTTTGTACATTGATACCTCTAAAACGATACCCACGATATGGAGGATACCGGAGCATAATGGACATGGCATAGTGGAGCATAATCGAACAAACATTAAATTTTCGCTCCAACAGTTACTTTGGCGAAAGTGATTCAAAGGGTGCATATGATTTACTATTCGCGACTACGAAGGTTGGTGAGTCGGGAAACACTCTTTCTTCCTACAGGTACAGGGTTTTCCTACGGGCGTATCAGTGAAAAAAAAAGCAAAACATTTTCCCTCCTTCACTTTCTCACAGAAAACCGCAAACAAAATCATCACCCAAATTTGTTTCGGAAATAACTTCATTGACTTCTGCTGCTTTTTAATGCTTTAAACACAGACAAACAGACGTATTGCAACCGATACTCCTGCCAAATAGAGAACACCCTTCATCGTGCCATCAACTCACATGTAGATTGCATTGCAACTCATCAGACAACGAATCTGATGGGATGGTTGAACCTATTGTCAACTGCGTGCGTTGATGATATCGACCGTCGCGGTGGTTGGACTCCCACATCTGTAAGTGATTAATTTACGAAAATTAATGAAAGAAACATGACTTACCTCTATGTAAGCTCCTTTTCAATTTCAAACCAGGTGTACACTTCGATTCGTTCAAGCACAGTTCTTCTCTTCTTTCCCTTCTTCTTCTACTTTTCTTCTCCATCTACTTTTCATTGTTCTACTTTTCCTTCTTTTCTATTATTCCTTCCTCTTCTTCTTTTTTTGATTAACATTCTTCTCGACCTTCTTCTTCTCAGCATAACGTCCCAGCTGAGACAAAGTTCACTTCTAAGCCCAGCCCTCTACTAGTACTCACAGTAGTTATTGACTGTGTTATTTACATCGTGTAGCAGACACGAAGACATTCCATTGACAAGGAAGTCGCATAAACCTTGCACTAGGGAAGGTTTCTGGATCGACCGGGAATCTAACCCGAAACCCTCAGCATGGACTCACTGTAATAACAAATTTCTTATTTTCCTATATCAAACAACTCATAGAAAGTACTATGTAACATTTTCCTAACACTTACTGTACTGTATATTTACTTGTTATGTATGTAGATTATGAACAATAATATTTTGATAATAACGTAATTTTGATGGATTTACGTACTGGCGTTGTTGGTCAGCAACAGGTTATTGACTGCATAAGGATGTGTAACTCGATTTAAAAGCGTAAACCGAGGTGTAACTAATATTTTACGTGAAGGCACAGAGAACAGACGTCCAAGCTCATGCAGTGCGGTTGTGTAAAGCATTGCAACGGTTGTTTTGAAATAACTGGGAATGTGGTCATTACGCGGTGCTGTCACATTTCGAAAAGAGGTATAAATTTACCGTTGTTTTACCTTTTGGCGCTAGTGTTGCCAAGTGTGCACCCCAATATAGTTCCACCGAGAGAATGTGTAAGATTTACTTGGAAAACATTAATTGTATTGTTGTTCAACTCATTTCTAATTGAAAGCGATGAAACAAATTATCAATGGGTCGTCCAAATTTAGTTGTTGAACTAGTGAAATAA
Organism: Aedes albopictus; assembly: GCF_035046485.1. NCBI lineage: Eukaryota > Metazoa > Arthropoda > Insecta > Diptera > Culicidae > Aedes > Aedes albopictus. Next base: position 22,423,959 of record NC_085138.1, on the reverse strand, counting down.
TCATAAACATCTTGTTATTTGACCAAATACAGCACAGTTTCTGAGTAGGAAAATTTAAAGGTGAGCTAGTGAAATATTTCTTTCGTAAGCGCCATCATGATGTCGAAACGCGTTTTTAGGTGGGAAAGTCACCGTCGATGCCGCTACTGAGCTTGTTGTTTTCTTTACACAAGATTTTCAAGAAATTTTGTTCGAGCATGTTCGTCTGTTCTCTGTGGTGAAGGTGCATGTTTTCACCTGAATTTCTCGATTACATCTACAAAGGAGATACGCATTTATTTGACCTTTTCAGCGATATCAGATGGCAATGGTAGTGCCGTGATCTAGGGGCCGCAATGATAGCAATATGTGAATTCCCTGGTGAATTCTCAATACTCATCAGTTTTTAATCCTACAAGCTCTAGCTGCAGCTCAAGCAAAAACACTTTTATATTTACCTGACGAACGTCCTGGTGACCACGATTTTGCACTTCCCAGTAAACATTAACAACACTAAACACTATTTCACACAACTACGGATGAAGAATCCCAACCTCGTTGCCAATTTGTGATATTTCAATAACCAAAAAAAAGTAACACATTCTGTACATTTTGCTATTACTTTTTATTATGAGCATCATCAATATGACATAGACAAATAGACGACTAATGCGTCACAGATAATAGACATACAACTGACAAATATAACACGAATCTCATTACCACAAAAACAAACAGCGCTTCAATCCTTTGTTTTTCGTAGGATGAAAATAGAAGCCACATGCTTAATAAGGAAGTCAATACCCTAATTGGCAAAATGTTGTTAGTAAAAACTCCAGAAGAAATTATAAGAAGCATTTCTTCTAAATGTAAAAAAATGGAACAGGTCATTGTGGTCTGTAAAAAAATGGAACAGTTGTGACAGAATTCCTAGATATAATTTTTGGCGAAATGCGGAATGGAATTTGTTGCTCCATTACTTTAACAAAAAATGTAAAGGGACACCAAGATAAACAGATTCAAAACTGTCAATGTTGAATATGTGGACAAAATTAACATTTACTTTATTTACTAATCCGAATCACTTTCATATTCCTGGTACCATTCATGTTGCCTGCGAATTTGGTCCTGCTGTTTCGTAGTTAAATCATTCGTGATGTTGAACATTCCCCTCACCTGATCCTGGGTCTTTCCCTTCATCATGTTGGCAACAGTTTTACACGTCAACACCACCAGTCCTCTGATATTCAAATAGTGTACGGCCTGCATCAGCTTGAACAATGTTTGCTGATCGACTTCCATGAACTTCCTGTCCCAGTAGCAGATGTTGTCGGTGCGTCTGTCGTTCGGTTCCCCGTCACAATCTTCCTCCGTTGGATCATCCTTGTGATAGTTGGCCCATTGCAGGATTTTCCGTAGAATGCTGGAGTCCACATTGGACAGGGGTATCACTTCACCACCGCCATCCTCTAGGCCCCGATTTTCCATCATTGTTTTGATGGTGAGCGAACACTTGGCGATCCCAACCTCGACGTCGAAAATTTCGCCATCCGATGATTGAAGCTGAATGCACGGCATTTTTGTCCGAAAAGTTGTAGGCAAGGTTTAACGTGATTTTGATTCCGTTGAACACTATGGAGTATGGAACGTAACAATGATGAAATGTTGACATGTGCCGAATACATGGAATTTTTGACACGCGAAAATCGATTTTCTCCCAAACCGTGCCTTGGGACGTGCGCTGGATAGAGGGCCAGATCCGCTGCCATGCGCACTACGTCCGACGTTAGGTTTCAGCACAGAGAACAGACGTCCAAGCTCATGCAGTGCGGTTGTGTAAAGCATTGCAACGGTTGTTTTGAAATAACTGGGAATGTGGCCATTACGCGGTGCTGTCACATTTCGAAAAGAGGTATAAATTTACCGTTGTTTTACCTTTTGGCGCTAGTGTTGCCAAGTGTGCACCCCAATATAGTTCCACCGAGAGAATGTGTAAGATTTACTTGGAAAACATTAATTGTATTGTTGTTCAACTCATTTCTAATTGAAAGCGATGAAACAAATTATCAATGGGTCGTCCAAATTTAGTTGTTGAACTAGTGAAATAATCATAAACATCTTGTTATTTGACCAAATACAGCACAGTTTCTGAGTAGGAAAATTTAAAGGTGAGCTAGTGAAATATTTCTTTCGTAAGCGCCATCATGATGTCGAAACGCGTTTTTAGGTGGGAAAGTCACCGTCGATGCCGCTACTGAGCTTGTTGTTTTCTTTACACAAGATTTTCAAGAAATTTTGTTCGAGCATGTTCGTCTGTTCTCTGTGGTTTCAGGTAGGGATTGGGAGAAAACTCGATTGTCGCGTGTGGGGAAACTTCGGGTTTGGCATCGTACACAAATTACATAACGCTATAGCCCAGAGAACAGACGTCTATCTTCACTTTCTGCCTTGTGTAAAACTTTGTAACGGTCATTTCAAAGTATGTGGTTATGCTCCCGTTGCGCGGCGCTAACATCCCACCACTTGCATTGTTGTGTTGTCATATTTGTTTCCAGTGCTCGCCGTGTTTGGCTGTTTGGCGCTCGTGTCGCTTTGTGGGCTAGTGTATTTTAACGATGAACACTGCCATCGTGGGGTCAAATCGACTTTATATGTGGGGCAGTCTCCGTTGGTGGCGTTGAGGTACACTTAAATCCTTTACACACGATTTCGACGTATTTTTGTTCGAGCTTAAACGTCTGTTCTCTGTGGCTATAGGGAGAGAGGGGGAGTCTAGCTTAGCGTTACGAGTCATACAAAATATTTTTGGTTTTCATACAAAAAGCGTTACATGGGGGAGGGGGAGTCTGAAATCGCTGATTTTAGCGTTACGTAATGTGTGTACCATGCCTTCAACCGCGACGACAATATCTAGATTGAGTTTAAATAAGGGCGAAAGTAACACGAGAGAGTTCTCTTCATCGACTCTCTCTTCTTCAAATTAAAGTGACAAGATGCAAGTATGGTTGCACTTTTTGGTCATAAATCGCGAAGAGAGAGTCGATGAAGAGAACTCTCTCATGTTACTTTCGCCCATATTAAAACTCAATCTAGATATTTATCGGTATTAAGTATATTTATACGTACGGGTACATACAGATGTTAGCGTGGTTTAAAAAATGTGTTTGCTCCACACCGCTTATTTGATTCGTAACCAGATTGTATGCCTTCTCCCAAAAATTGAGCTGATTTGGTTGAAAATTAAGAGTGCAAAAGCCCTTTAAAGTTTGTATGGGAATTACTATGGGAAAACGTTGATTTTCATACAATTGACCGCAGCATTTACTCAAGAGCTCAAGAGTTTTAATTGACCTTTGATACTCCTAGGCTACTTAATCAGCTACAACTTTCCCGAAGACCATATTCAAATCGGACGCCCCATTAATTAGTTATCGATTACACTAAGGTCTTTTTTTACACGGGGGATACGTCCCGTGTAAAAAAAACCGTGTAGAAAAAACCGTGTTAATTCGCGAAACCGTGTAAAAAACCGTGGTAATTCGCGAAACCGTGTAGAAAAAAACCGTGTTAATTTGAGAAACCGTGTAAAAAAATACCGTGCTAATTCGCGAATCCGTGTAAAAACTGAGGGGGAAATCTGAAAATATTTGAAATGTCCTCACTTCCAGACATTCGAGGTTTGTTTTAGAGAGTTGATAAGGAAAGCGGGGGGGGGGGGGGGGGGGGTGGTAGTAGTAAGGGTTGAATCAAGGGGACAAGGGATGTGTTATGGGGAGCAGAGTGCATATTATTACCAAGGAAGATCGCAACGGATATTTTGGGGTGTTACAGGTCCACGGAGCAAGGTGGTGTAGAGAAAGGTGTTCCAGGACACCCAGGAACTTTCGCGAGTAAAGGCTTTAATATCTACGAGCGCAATCGATTGGTTGTTGTTACATCACTGATACTGTTCAACATCCTACAGGTCTACGGAGCATTGTTCTGTAAATAAATAATTTTCAAACATGACCTCCAATTTTGATCTCCGAGAACTTCCGCGAGTAAAGGCCAGAAGATCTACAAACATAGCCAATGGTTTCTTGCTACATTACCGATGCGTTGTAACATTCCAGAGGTCCATTGAACATTGTACTGAAGAGTATTAATTTCTAAAGATATGCTAGGTCTTCCATGAACTTCCGCTAGTTAAGGCCTGAAAATCTACAAGCGTACTCAATGAATTGTTGTTACGTTTCTAATGCGTTGTAACATACAGGTCAATGAACAATTTTTCTTTAAGGAACTAATTTTCATAGATGTTCTAGGTCCTATGAGTAAAGACCTGAAGATCTACAAGCGTTATCAATAGTTTGTCGTCACATTACTGATACAGTGTAGTGTCCTACAGGTCTAGGGAGCATAGTTCTGCAGAAAAATAGTTTCCAAAGGTGATCTAGGACTTCCAAGAACTTCCATGAGTCAAGGCCTTAAGATCTACAAGCGTAATCAATGGAATGTTGTTACATTTATAATACGTTGTCACATGCTACAGGTTCATGAATTTTTTTCTGTAAGAAACTAATTTCGGCAGATACTCTAGGTCCTCCAAGAATTTCCATGTTTAAAGACCTGAATATCTACAAGCGTTATCGATGGTTTATTGTCACATTACTGATACAGTGTAGCGTCCGATGGGTCCAGGGAGCCTAGTTCTGTAGAGACATAATTTCCAAAGATGATCTAGGACCTCCAAGAACTTCCGCAAGTAAAGGCCTTAAGATCTACAAACGTTATCAATGGTGTGTTGCCACATTACTGATATAGTGTAGCGTCCTACAGGTCCAGGGAGCAAAGTTCTATAGAGAAATAATTTCCAAAGATGATCTAGGAGCTCCAAGAACTTCTGCGAGTAAAGGCCTTAAGATCTACAAGCGTAATCAGTGGATGGTTGTTACATTTCTAAAACGTTGTTACATGCTACAGGTCCATGAACCATTTTTCTGTAAAGAACTAATTTCCACAGATGTTCTAGGTCTTCCAAGAACTTCCATGAGTAAAGACCTCAATATCTACAAGCGTTATCAATGGTTTATTGTCTCATTACTGATACAGTGTAGCATCTTACAGGTCCAGGGAGTAGTTCTTTGGAGAAATAATTTCCAAAAGTGATCTAGGACCTCCAAGAACTTCCGCGAATAGTGGCCTTAAGATCTACAAACGTTTTTTTTTTCTATTTCGTTTATTTAAAGGCTCACTTGTTTAATGAAAAACTCTATCGAGCCGAGAATCAAAATTAACTATTTGTTATTCTAAATACAATCAAAAAACGCTAATAGTATGTCTTGCGCGCACATTTCTTCTTGGGGGCTGAACCGGAACCAGAACTTGACCGGGATGCCGCATATTGGGCACGTCGCTGAAATGCCCGCGGGTTCGCAATTGCCTCCTGGATTGCCTTGGCAAATTTTCCTAGCTCTTCCATACCTTTCTTCCGTCGAACCTCCTTGTCTAATTCGGTTGTGGTTTCACTAACGGCTCCTTCCATCAGTTCCTCTTCTCCTGAATCAATAGTCTTCTCAGCTACTGTCGCTTCCTCTTCTTAGATATCTTCTTCTTCCACAATTTCAATAATATCGTCCACAGCTGCTTCTGTTCTATCTACAAACGCTATCAATGGTGTGTTGCAACATTACTGATATAGTGTAGCGTCCTACAGGTCCAGGGAGCATAGTTCTGTAGAGAAATAATTTCCAAAGATAATCTAGGGCTTCCAAGAACTTCCATGAGTAAAGACCTGAATATCTACACGCGTTATCAATGGTTTGTTGTCACATTACTAATACAGTGTAGCGCCATACAGGCCCAGGAAGCATATTTCTGTAGAGAAATAATTTCCAAGGATGATCTAGGACCTTCAAGAACTTCCGCAAGTAAAGGCCTTAAGATTTATACGTGCAATCAATGGAAGTTCCCAAGGACTTCCGCGAGTATAGACCTGAAGATCTACAAGCGTTATCAATGGTTTGTTGTCACATTACTGATATAGTATAGCGTGCTAAAGGTCCAGGGAGCATAGTTCTGTTGAGAAATAATTGCCAAACATCTTCTAGGTACTCCAAGAACTTCCATGAGTAAAACCACAATGGATTGTTGTTACACTACTTATACGGTGCAAGATCATACAAGACCATGGAACATTGAGCTGAAGAGAACAAATCTCCAAAGATAATTTAAGTCCTCCAAGAACTTCCGCGAGTAGAGGCCTTAAGATCTTCAAGGGCAATATATGGATTTTCATTATATTATTGATGCTGTGCAACATCCTACAAATCCATGGAGAATTGTTGTGTAACGAACTAATTTCCAAAGATTTTCTATGTTTCCCAAGAACTTCCGTGAAATAACGTTCAGAATCTCTAAGCTCTCTTCTTCTTCTTCTTTTCTTTGGCGTAACGTCCTCACTGGAACAAAGCCTGCTTCTCAGCTTAGTGTTCAATGAGCACTTCCACAGTTTTTAACTGAGAGCTTCCTCTGCCAATGCCCATTTTGCATGTGTATATCGTGTGGCAGGCACGAAGATACTCTATGCCGAAGGAAGTCAAGGAAATTTCCTTTACGAAAAGATCCTGGACCGACCGGGAATCGGACCCGTCACCCTCAGCATGGTCATGCTGAATACCCGTGCGTTTACCGCCTCGGCTATATGGGCCCCTAATAGGATCTCTAAGCGTAATCGATGAATTGTTGTTTCATTACTGATGCGGTGCAACATCCTTGAGGTTTACCGGTTGTCAACTGCGACTGCGATAGCTATGAACTTTGGTCAACTTCGTACTTATTTTTGAGTTCTCGCATTGGTAAAGAATTCAAAAGACAGATGATTGGGTAATTTCTGTTTGGGTTTGGTCACTACAAAACATAAATGTTGCTGACTGATAAGTTAGTTTTATCGATTATACATACTCAATAAGTACCTCATTATACTCCAAAAGTGAGATGCTTTGGAAACAAAACTCGAATGCCATTCGTCTGAATTCCAAATACCTGAATAATAAACGCTCGAATTTCTTTCGCCCGAAAAAAAATCACTTGCCCGAAAATAACGTTTCCCGCAAAAGAAATCTCCAAATGAATTGTTACAATACTTCATCTGGAATTGCGGTCCAATTGTTTACCATAATGCAAATGTTTGAAATTTTAATCCCAATGCCTGCATATCGTGTAGTGATAATCCGTGATTGAAAAATAACTAAGGCTAAGGTCACCAAGCCTGTAGTCGCATCGTGCTAAGGAGCGTGGGTTCGATTCCCGCCGCAGCTGGCAGGAAAATTTTTTGGCTGTGCCACTGGGCGTTGCATGCTAGTCCGTTGTCTAGTGTCGTGCTTCCTTCAAAGAGCAAATACTTCACTGGAAGCATTAAACGTGTCCGTGTCTTTTCAACTGTCTTCTATGGACCTGGAGGACGTTGCACCGCATCAGTAATGCATCAAAAGTCCATTGATTATGCTTATTGATCTTAAGACCTTTACTCGCGAAAAATCTTGGATTACCTAGAAAATCTTTGAAAATAACTTCGTGGATGCCCTAGAATAACCTTGAAAACAACATCTCTTCAGAGCTATGCTCCATGGGCCTGTAGAATGTTACACCGTATCAGTAATGTGACTACAATCCATCGATACGCTTGTAGATCATAAGGCCTCTATTCGCAAAAGTTTTTGGATGCCCTATTATATCCTTGAACACAACATCTCTTCAGAACTATGCTCCATGGACATGGCGAACCAGCCAAGGGCTGAAAGTCTCTTTCATAAAGACAAATCAATCAATCAATCCATGGACATGTTGGATGTTACACCGTATCAGTAATGTAACAACAATCCATCGATTACGCTGTAGATCTTAATGCCACTACTCGCGGAAGTTCTTGGATGTGCTAGGGCATCATCGAAAATTACTTCTCTTTAGAACTATGCCCCATGGACCTGTAGGATATTACACCGTATCAATAATGTGACTACAATCCATCGATTACGCTAGTAGATCTTAAGGCCTTTATTCGCGGAAGTTATTGGATGCCCTAGAATATCCTTGAAAACAACATATCTTCAGAACTATGCTCTATGGACATTTAGGATGTTACACCGTATCAGTAATGTAACAACAATCCATCGATTACGCTGTAGATCTTAAGGCCACTACTCGCGGAAGTTCTTGGATACCCTAGAATATCCTTGAAAATTACTTCTCTTCAGAACTATGCTCCATGGACCTGTAGGATGTTATACCGCATCAATAATAATGCAACAATTAATTGATTACGGTCGTAGATTTTCATGCCTGAATTCTCGGAAGTTCTTGGAGGTCGTAGAATATCTTTGAAAACTACGTCTCTACAGAACTATGCTCTAAGGACCTGTAGGATGTTGCACCGTATCAGTAATGTGACTACAATCCATCCATTACGCTTGTAGATCTTAAGGCCTTTATTTGCGTAAGTTATTGGATGCCCTAGAATATCCTTCAAAACAACATCTCTTCAGAACTATGCTCCATGGACATGTAGTATGTTACACCGTATCAATAATGTAACAACAATCCATCGATAACGCTGTAGATCTTAAGGCCACTACTCGCGGAAGCTCTTGGATGCCCTAGAATATCCTTGAAAATTACTTCTCTTCAGAACTATGCTCCATGGACCTGTAAAATGTTATACCGCATCAATAATATAGCAACAATTAATTGATTACGCTCGTAGATTTTCAGGCCTGTACTCTCGGAAGTTATTGGAGATCTTAGAATATCTTTGAAAACTAGAGTAAGGTGGGGCAAAAGTTCGACCTTAGTTGAAAATTCAACTTTTTTCAAGAAATCGAAGCGGATAAAAATAAATGAATACCGTGTGGTGATTCTACCATCCTTAAGCTTAAAATTTGCTGAACAAAGTTACGCAAAATGTCTTTCCAATTTTGAGTTACAACACTTTTTGTATGTGTGTGTCTAATTCGAACTCTTGCCCCACCACTGGGGCAAAAGTTCGTATCTAGTGTTGATGGAATTTCGTTCACCGTAGCACACTATTTCGACGCGTTGGTAATCTGAATACCTAATACCAATTAATATTTGATGTTGAACCGAAATACACTTTAAAGTTCGATCTGGGTTTTACCCAAATTAGGGTTAAATTTACTACACCAAAAATTAGTAGTTTTCCGCCAAATTCAGATGAAACAACATTTTATTTGAACTTTGATCGAATTTTCTCACTAATTCCATTATTTTTAGAAATAATATGTACATTTTGCAGAATTTTAGGTTTTTACCTAAAGTTGCTACATGACTCGAACTCTTGCCCCACAATTCGAACTTTTGCCCCACTATGGGTAAAATATGATTTCCAAATTATTTTTGCAAAAAGTTATACATGCTAAAGCATCTTCAAAATATATCTAGTTACGCCCCAAAATAAAATATCGAATTCCATTTCATTACAATTCCATTCCATGCGTTGGAAGGACCATCGCATATTACAATTTTTTGATCAAAAACCAACATTTTGTCATAACTTTTCGGAATATTGATCAATTTTCATAATTTTTGGAGTGAAAGATTCTTTTTCAAAAAGGCTTCGAACAACCTTGACACCCGAAAGAAATAATTTGTATTGAGCTCAAAAACTTCAAAAGAAACTCTTGCCCCACTCGAACTTTTGCCCCACTTTACTCTACGTCTCTACAGAACTATGCTCTAAAGACCTGTAGGATGTTGCACCGTATCAGTAATGTGATAACAATCCATCGATTACGCTTGTAGATCTTAAGACCTTTATTCGCGGAAGTTCTAGGATGCCCTAGAATATCCTTGAAAATTACTTCTCTTCAGAGCTATGCTCCATGGACCTGTAAGACGCTGAACCATACTCCAGAAATCATCTTTAGGAAAACCGCCATTTAACCCCTCCTTGCCAGAGTGTAGAATTAGCAACTAGTTAAAATACACAAAAATAAAAACCCAAAAAAAACCCTCCTTGCCTCCCATATATTAAACCCCCCCCCCCTCCCCCCCTTCAACAAAAAGAAAACCCCCCCCCCCCCCCCCCCACACATCCCTTTCCTGCAGACCTCTTACATCATCATCCACCTCCACCTCAGACCTTAGTGTATTATCCAACTGGAGAAACTTCAACAATGATCATTCAGCTCCCCAGCAGGCAACATTGCTGCACATGGCGCCAAATATAGCACACAGAAATCATGGCTACTATGTTTCAAGGCACATTGCAGTGATGCCCATCGAATAGTGGAACCATCATGATCAAAGATTTTCATTCTGGATAAAAATCAATAACTAATTAATGAGGCGTCCGATTTGAATGTGGTCTGCGACACTAATAGAATAGCCTAGGAGTTCATGTAGCTTCAACAGTTTTGTGGCCTTCTACAAACTTGTTCAGGACGTCAAAATACCATTTCTTCTGAAGATGTGAAATCATTATATCTTAATGCAAAAAAATTTATAGGCAAATTCATGCAATTTGTTGCTTAAAAAAAGCAATTTTATAAGGACACCAATAAAAACAGATTCAAAACTGTCAAGGTTGAATATGTGGACAAAATTAACATTTATTTTAATTATATACTAATCCGAATCACTTTTATATTCCTGGTACCATTCATGCTGCCTGCGAAATTGATCCTGCTGTTCCTTAGTTAGATCATTCGTGATGTTGAACATTCCCCTCACCTGATCCTGTGTCTTTCCCTTCATCATGTTGGCAACAGTTTTACACGTCAACACCACCAGTCCTCTGATATTCAAATAGTGTACGGCCTGCATCAGCTTGAACAACGTTTGCTGGTCGACTTCCATGAACTTCCTGTCCCAGTGGCAGATGTTGTCGGTGCGCCTGTCGTTCAGTTCCCCATCACAATCTTCCTCCGTTGGATTGTCCTTGTGATAGTTGACCCATAGTAGGATTTTCCGCAGGATGTTGGAGTCCACGTTGGATAGTGGTATCACTTCCCAAAGGTTGCCCTCTAGGCTCAGATTGTCCATAATCGTTTTGATGGTGGACGAGCACTTTGCGATCACAGCATCGACGTCGATAATTTCTCCATCTGATGTTTCCACCTTAATGTACGGCATTTTTGTCGAAGCAAAAAGCTAGGGCAAAGATTCAACTTGAGTGTAATTCAATGTGTAAACACAATACGTATGAAACTTAAATCGAAACGTTGAAGTGCTGCCTGTTGTCTTCGGTATTTTTGTTTTACAAAAGTGTAGGTATGACACAATAATTTCGTTACGTAGGTATACGCTATTGTTCTCATCTTCAAACTGTACCTAATAAAAAATAAAACATAGGGGAGTTCGGAGTATAATGAGCATCCGGAGCGAGTTGGACATCCTTGTTCAAACGAAAACAAAAGGATTTTCAGTAAAAATGAAATTCAGAATTTAAGGAACAAAACTCTTCAATAATTCATTTTCTCATAGAGTAATGCTTATCACTTCAGAATATGGGGTGACTTTGGGTTTTATTATCGGTACCCTACGGTACATGGTACACGACTACATCTGGCTCTAGAAACAAAAAGAATAATGATTTTGTTTGTTTTGATCAAGTTATTAGCGAAAGAGAGAGTGGACGAAGAGAAATCGATCAAGTTAGTTAAGGGGCCATTAGACTGTTTGTCATAATGACAAATATTTGCCATGGTAGTCCGACATTCATCCGAAGTTGCCATGATTTACGTTGTGTTGGTCATTTGTTGGGCTTGTTTGGCCAAATATTTGTCATGTCTAATGGGACCTTTAGGCCCTCAAGAAAAATCATTGTCGAATGCGCCCAGTGAATCAAAATTCAGCCATCGCGCAACAATAACGACAATGTAGCAACCTGAATTTATTGCGACATTCTACTCAATGCAACAATGTCCCAACTTGAACACAATAGGGCAAAGATCGTGAACTACGAGTTTATAGAGATTCTTAAGGCTTGCATTGTGATTTTTGAGCGGTAACTTCGAATCGGTAAACACTGCAACGCTGCTGAAGATGTATTATCAAAAAAGTTTGATTTTGGGTTGGTAACAATTGATTATTTACGAGTTGAAAAGTACGCAATGGACTTATCCACCGATGAACCAAATTCATCGCGGTCCGGGAATTTTGACACTAGAGCGGGGCCGTTCCAATCAGAATTGGACGATTCTGATTGGAACAGACCCCGCTCTAGTGTCAAAATTCTCGGACCGCGATGAATTTGGTTCATCGGTGGATAAGTCCATACGCATGATTCTACACCAAAAATGATCATCAGCTTACCGAGTTCAAAAATGCTGTTAACTAGTGAAATGGATGTAAAACCGGTACGGGGGAAGCGTTGAATCATCAATTAAGAAATAAAAAGCTATCTAGGTATTTAAGCTGAACATTTTTATTTAATCCGCAACAATTTCAACTTCCTCACACCACTCGTTCTCCTGGCGAATTTGTTGCTCCTCTTCCGGAGTTAGATCATTCTGGATATTGAACATTTTCCTCATCTGCTCCTCTGTCTTTCCCTTCATCATGTTGGCAACAGTTTTACACGTCAACGCCATCAGTCCTCGGATGTCCAAATAGTTTGCAGCCTTGATCAGCCCATAGAGCGTTTGTTGGTCGACTTTCATGAACTCCTGGTCCCATTCGCAGATGTTATCGGTGCGCCTGTCGACGGGTTTCCCATCTTCGGGATTGGCCTCCGGGTCGTCCTTATGATAGTTGGCCCATTGTAGGATTTTCCGAAGAATGTTGGAGTCCACGTTGGTCAGGGGTACCACTTCTTCACAGTTGTCCTCCAGGCCCAGATCGACCATCATCGTTTTGATAGTGAACGAACACTTGGCGATCTCAACCTCGACGTCGAAAATTTCCCCATCTGATGATTGAAGCTGAATGCGCGGCATTTTTATCCAAATTGTTAAAGGCAAGATTTAACTTGAATTTGATCTAGTGAAACACTCTAGGTGGATAACGCAATAATGATGAAATGTCGAAGTGCCACTTTTTATATGTCGGAATTAGGTATATATTTTTTTTTCAAACTTACGGGTACAAAATAACAGTGCCGTTACCTACACAAAGCATACCTATGGTCCACTTTTGTACATAGAAATACACTGAGGCAAAAACACTTAGGAAGAGCATAAGATCCCCTTAAGATTTGGTGACACTACGATTATTATTGAAAGCCATAAATTTCACTTATGATTAAGAGAGGAAAATTTTTATGTCCAGTCACTTACCAAAATCATAAGTTTTGCTTAGGAATATCATTGGATTAAAACTATAACTATCGTATGTTTGCTCTTATTGAAATCAACTATTGAAACTTATAGAAATCAATATTAGTAATTATGAATGTCATGTCACAAGCAAAATGTTATTCGTATTTATTATGTTTTGAATTTTGTGATGAAATAATTCTGCTCCAACTCATGTCATGCATCTTGAATTACTGCGTAAGTAAAATGATAGATTTCTTTTCATCGATCATTGATAAGTACTTTCATTAAAGAATGCAAGTTTGCATGCGGTTTGTTTTTCTACACAATGCAGTCAAACTTGCTTTTTGTCACTTTTGCGAAAACGCTGGGATCAATTAAGAGGAATCGATCATTTTACTTACGTATAATTCCAATGTTGTTGTTGATTTGAGAGAGTTTATGGGCACTTAAAGAAAATCAATTTGATTTTGAGTGTCCGATAGCTCCGAAAACTGATCTGTGAGTAATGCTTGTTTGTCTAAGACGAAGCTAGCTGAAATCCATACCCTCATTGTAAAGATTTTCATAGATTTCAATTATGGCTTTTTCACAACCATGCTCCAATCGTAAGTTGTTGATATGGAACACGTTTATGACAACTATGAAATCAATAAGCGAGTAATGAAACAGAAAAATAGTCCTTTCATAAGTTGCGACTTATTAAATTCCTAAGTATTTTTGCCTCAGTGTATACCTCTTCAATATAGGGGGTAGCCAGAATATTGGGCAAATCACCACGGTTGATATTGTATTTATTGTCGATTTCCCCCTTAAGGGGAATTATCGAATTATCGAACGCGACGATATGAATCCGTCGCGGGTGAAACCATCGCCAGAGTCGTCGCCAGCCAATCAACTAGCGGGAGTTTGACGTTTCTCCGATCTCACTAACACAAACAGCAGCAGAGGCCGACTGAAAGTTGGCAGCACGCAGCCAACTTTCAGTGGGCATCTCAGAATCGGAGACGAGACTCGTGAAGACGGTCTTCTTTTTCTCCAGTTTGTTATTTTCTTCTTCTTCCTGTCTGTGTTGACATTATGTTTAGGGCTGGTGGTTCAAACACGTACGTGACCGTATCATCTCACATGCAGTGTGATTGAACCCCATTCACGCACAAAATCATGTTGAGGCGAAATTTCGCATCGCCAAGCAATGTAATCATTGGAATATTTTGCTTTCAATTTATTTTTGACAGCACAGGAGAAGAAAATGCTGCTCGGAGTGAATTTTGGCTTCAGAATTTATCTCGGATAGCAATACTTTCCTCGTTTTAGGTAACGTAATCAAACGGGCTACAACTGACAGCTCAGTTGAGCTACACTTGACGTTGCTTTTTTCCTCTTCGCGAGTCTCAGCTCAGAATCATCGAGAAGAATTGACCAATCCAAATTCCTGTGTGGTAGTGGTTTGTGTTCAGATTTCCCGTGTTAATCTATCTGTAAGAACTTTGTAAACATCTTTTGTTCTCACGTATATGGATAGGCTTGCAGTAGGTTTCGTGAGACTTTTTTTGGACAACTCAATTAGCCATCACCTTAACTGGTGCTTGTGTTAGTGAAATCGGAGAAACGTCAGACTCCCGCTTGCTCATTGGTAGACGGCTGGACTATGGTTTCACACGCGGTGAATTCATATCATCGTGTTTGACAAGGTACAAAATCGACAATAATTGGCTACTCAACGTATACGTCCGTCATAAGTATAGACTCACAAAAAGTATTGCAACATTATTGCATCACATTGACTCACCAAGATATCTCCAAAACCTTACAAAGGACTTACAAAGATGCTTCAGCAAAGTTTTTCAGAAACCCAAAAGCCATAACTTTTCTGAAGGCGACATTTTTGTATGTACTGGTTTCAGACATATCGATGTGAGTTAGGGTGATGCAATATTGTTGCAATACTTTTTTGTGAATCTATACTGACACAGTGGTTAATCAACTTCACCCCTGATTCGAAGTTTTCAAAATTGTACTTTTGAACATTTTTCTTACAAAAACGTTGCAATTTCTTGTCGAAACTTCGTCATCGGTGTTTGATAAATTTTCCTTCGGTACATGTTTTAAAAACATTCATATCCGTTTTGGGACGGAGCACAAAAAAGTTAAATCTCCATACAAATCGCTCAACTTTGGCTTTCCAGAACTCTTAGATTTCCCATCAAAACAATTATTTTTCCTTCTTTGAAAGAACTACACTTTTTCTTTCGATTTCTAGCTTTGACTTAGGGTGGCTAGACGTACCGATTTCTCGGTAGTCCTACCGATTTTCCACATGCTTACAGGTGGCGCCTGTGAACCGGTAGCCCTGAAACTACCGATTTTTCAAATTTCCTACCGAACACTACCGATTTTCCATCCGGATAACCAACAATGTTGAAATATCTTGAAATAAAATTTTAAAGTTTGGAATTAAAGTTGGCATGAATTTTTGAAATCAGATCCAATAATTTTAGAGTTTTGTCCGGAGATTACTTCAGGGATTGCTCCAAGCATTTTTTCAAGATTCCCGGATTTTTCTACTTGTATTCCTCCGGGAATTTCAGGGATTCCTCCAGGTGTTCCACCTGAGATTGCTTAAGGAATATCTGTTTGTATTTTTCTTCTAGGATTCCGCCAGAAATTCCAATTCATAAACTTCTCTACGCCACAGTGTACAGTCCGTTGCAAAACTAGACAAACCAAATAAGTCATTTGCCAACAACAACTCGACATGATAGTTACAGTTAGACGAAACATAAGACCAAAAACGAAAAAAATATTACCCCTGAGTGTGTGAACAGTGTAAAAAATCCCTGAATGCATCTCAGGAGCAGAAAATGCTTTAGGAATCTCAGCAGATATTGCTAGATAAATCCCATGAAAAAGTCTCGGAGGAATCCCTAGAAATTCCTGGAAGAATCCTTGAAGAAATCACGGGAGGAAGAATTACAGCCGAAATTTTAGAAAAGGATTTTCAGGCGGTATCTTAGAAGGAAAATCTCTACAGAAATTCATAGAGCAATCATGGCAGAAATATTTGGAGGAATTCTGGAATTCTTGGAGAAATATAAGGAGAAATTGTTGGGGACATTCTTGGAAAAAAATGCTTCGAGCAATCCTTGGTGGAATCACTGGATACACTTCTAAAAGAATCCCTGGTGAAATCTTTAAACGAATATCTGTAAGAATCTCTGTAAAAATCCTAAATGAACTCGTTAAAGAATTCCTGAAGAAATCACAGGAGGAATAGCTGGAGGAATCCCAAAAGGAATCCCAGAAGGGATTTCTAGATGAATTTCTGGAGTAACTGCGACAGTTAATGCTTAAAATATCCCAGTAGGTATTTATGCTGAAAACTTCACAAAAAATCTTGGAGTTAACTTGGCAAAAATGCCCGAAGGAATCTCAAAAGGCATTCTTCGAGAAATACCAAATATAACTCCATGAGAAAATCCTTGGTGGCTGGATAAAATCTCTGGAGGAATCGTTGGACAAATTCCTGGAGGAATCCCAACAAGAGCTTCTCAAAGAATAGTTCCCAAAAAATCTCAGCATGAAATCCTGAAAGAATCCCAGCAGGAATACCTGGGAGAATTCCAGTAGAAAACTGGAGTCATCCATGGAACAATCTCTGGAAAGAAGACTATGTTAATTCAATATTTCCCATGATTTTGAATTCACTATTTGGAGTGTATGCTCTATGGTTATCTATGTTCCCAAAAATTCATCAGGTTGATTCTGTTTCAACTCGATATGTCTGGCTTTCAAGTTATTTTTCAAGCCTATCGATAACTACCGATTTTTATTCATTAAGTCTACCGATGTCAAAGAAAATCATCTGGCCACCCTATGACTACCTAGATCCACAGACAAACAGACGTAACACCTTGAACGATTTTCATGGAAATCCATCGCCCAGTTCACACTACCATCACCTGGTGGAAAAGTTGCACAAATCACTGTGTTGTGCAATATCGTCAACAGAAGGCGCTAGTGTGAAACGTCAAACGTATAGAAAAACGATGTGCGCGCCTCTGGTTGTGAAAGCCACAACTATGAAAATTTAAAATGATCGTTAAAAGCGTGGTCGATGGAAATTTCGCAAGTGTTACGTCTGTTTGTCTGTGCTAGATCAATCGGAAATAAAAATATGCGACAGATAAAACTTCTTCATGTTTTACGGTTTTTTTTTCCACTTTTTGTTCACTTTGTTATGGTAAATTCCACAGGCAACGTAAACAATAGTTTGTTTATACACACAAGTATAAGTAATGGCTGAATTATGGAAACAGTTTACATCAACTAAAACAAAGTCTAAACAGATGAAAAAAATATGCAATCCTGTTGCCGCTCAACAGCACAATTGTGCAATCTTATGTATTCTGTCCGATTCAATACAATGATCAACTTACCCCTATTTTGCTTTTGGGTACTATCTGCAATAACTATGTCAATTGGCTTTTTAAGCGATGTTGAGATAATTCCATATTCTGAATCTGCACGCCAAACTGAGCCGAAATCCAAATTTTCATGAATTTTGGAGCCCGGGAACATATTTAAAAATCAATTTGAAGTTTGTATGAGAGCGATTTGTCGAATCACCCCTCGTCGGATTTTGTACTGGGCGGAGCTGTCAAGCAGTTGCCCAGCTGTCAAAAGGTGATTTGAATAAATCTTTTTGAAATTGATTTTAGGTATCAAAACAAAGATCTAACAATCTGAAAAAAAATCATAGAGGCTTAGAAAAAGTGCTCTTTTTTTTAAAAAAATATAGAATCATTGACTTTTCTAAATTAGTTGTTTCTTTTTTTTTTTGTTGGAAGTGAGCACGCATGAAAACAAAAAGAACGTAATAAATCGGTTGTTTTCAAATAGGATGAATTTGGGAGCGTAGGGTTAATTATGACACTCATACCCTACTGGACTAGATACGCATTCTCACCGTGTGCCCAAAGAAAAAAATAATGAAATTTAAAATTTACCTAGTTATAGTGGCAACGACAGGTATTTCAAATAGGTCCCGTCCTGTCCAATTTGATCCCTTGCCTATTGGTGATTTGTTGTTGCATGAAGAAGAAGAAGAAGAAGAACGATGGTGTTTTGAAAAATATCCTATCCCTACAACACAGGGAAAGATTTTAAAATGCCTCTATAAAATCTAAAACAAAATCTAATTAAAAACGGTTTGATGTACGGTGTTAGACTTTGGACGGACTACATATTGAACGTATAAATTTAAATTTAACATTTTTTTCTTGATAAGGTACTTAATTTGTAATCCGTCCAAAGTCTAACACCGTACATCAAACCGTTTTTAATTAGATTTTATAGAGGCATTTTAAAAACTTCCCCTGTGTTGTAAGGATAGGATTTTTTCAAAACACCATCGTTCTTCTTCTTCTTCATGCAACATCAAATCACCAATTGCCTGCTTTGCGCATTAATTAATATAAAAATTGATCAAAAACCACTCAGACCGCGACCAGTTCTATTGCAAGGAAGCCGATCATCAGAAGCGTGGTGCCCTTTCGAATGAATCGAATGGGCGGTACCCGCGCCAAGTTTCACGCTCCGAACTGGCCACCAGTGTCTCATCATCGTGGGTGGGAAATCTTTTTCTTTCGGAAAAAACTTGTGGTGAAAACTTGCCTACAGAAATGATCCTGTGAAGCACAGTCTTGCCGGTCCGTTGGTAGGGAAAATGAACCAACCGCGCTGATACATTCTACGCTAGCGATGCGGTAGGCAAGGGAGACCAAAGCACGCTTACGATTATCAAACCCAACTACGTTTAGTTATAAAATCAATCTCAATTTAGTACTAGGTACTGTACGAGAACAGTCATCGCTCATCCGTTTGGTTACTATGCGGCTGACAGAAGACGCACTTTCCATCCATCTTACTTCCCATCAAATCAGCTTAGTCGCTAGCCGGCAATTTTATTTTTGTTGTTGAAAAGCACGTGGTTGAGATTGTTTTGACGCGAGCCGCGCGCTAAGGCTTTTCATGTAGTAGTGCGATGAGCTCAACTCTCTAGTTTCTCTTTGCGCCCAACGTTTACAACGTGATAGGCAGAAACCATTCGTTTTACTGCATCTAATTTTAGTTGATTGGTTAGTAATGAATTTGTCATAAAGCTGAAGCAGTTTTGTGAGGGTAGTAAAAATGATCGGGAATGGTTCATTCCCGTTAGAATGCTTTTTTTTCCAATGGGAATTAAACAGAGCTCACCTTCATAGCAGACAGCAGAGAGACGTTAATGGCGGGAAATCGCTACAGCAGCAGGCATCGTCGGAAGCACGTCGTTGGTCAAGCCCCTCTGCAGTTATCGCTTCTCGGCCTAAAGGCTAAGATCAAAGTGTAGTATCTGTTCTTATCAGCTTAACATCTGATAGTTCTCCCATAGGGAGACACCAAATGTTAAACTGATTTTTGGAAAAGGGCGGAATGGTTAGGGGCTTGCTCCACTTCCGCCACGGGTTGGCCCGGTATTGCAGTACCGCCGGGATCGGCCCACGTAATCTAATAAATAAACTAGTTAAGGAAAGGAAATTACAGTAGCAGACACTTATTTCTGAATTGCCTGTTCAGTGCTTTCTTGAACAGATTTTATAACAGCAGTACGATCTCGGTAGTTTCGGTAATCGATTTTACTGAGGTTCAGTAAAACAACTGTCAAAATCGTATGGAAAAGGTAAACAATGCATTCTTTCTGAACGAGTACGGTGCTCAGCAGTTTTAATCTCGTCAAAAAAATACCGAACTCGGTAATCAAAATTAAGTGTGTAGACTGTTCTGGACTTCTTGTTTTCTTACCCCGCCTTAAATCTATGCTCCTGTGTAGAAAGATAGGATGCCAGCTTGAACCACTTGTTATGTTAGCTACGTAAACATTGCAGTTGTGGGATAGGGATACCATTTCCTTGGGGAATTGTTGAAAATAACAGGGTGGGACGGGACCATAGGTGCCACATATGTATACATCAGATTTTTCAATAAACATACAGATTTTTTTTTGTAGCAGCCCGGATAAAAAATTACCATTCATTACATGGTAAATACATATTATTAACATATGACTGGTTTTATTGTTCACAATAAAACACACAGTAGATACATTGTTACTTTTTACAATAGAAATCAAGCCCATATAATTCGTACAATAAGTGAACATTAGCTTTATAAGTGACTAATTGATTCGATTGGTTTTCAATAGTTCTCTAATAATTTAAAGTTACTGTCAATAGAAATTAATTTAAGTTGTTTTCATACAGTTGGAAAAGTGCCTGCAAAGTTCTCATGGACTTTTTATTGAAAAAGAATTTATTTCTCAATTACACTTAAAAACAACTTGTAACAAATAAATAACAATAAATATTATTGTTGCTTGGATCATGTTATTCTACTCTGTATAATCAAATACAAAATCACTTGTAAGATGTTTCGGTTATCGAATTTTATTCGCCAAAACTGCAACGACTGACAGACGTCAAACCGTGTTAGCAGAGGAATCTCTCAATCAATAACTGAAGAAGTACTTATAGAAAACTTGCTGAAAAGCAGGTTTTATCCAAGTGAGGACGTTATGACACGAAATAGATGAACAATTTTTCTATTGTTTCCAAATAAATTAAAGGAATATAGTAAATAGTAAACTACCATTGATAACAATACAAATTCAATTAGTTTAATGGGGTCAATTGAACCGATGTTAAAATAAACATGCGATAATATTTGTTGCTATCACAGATAACAGACGTTTATGCTTATATTGGCAATGTGTGTAAAAATGCTCAACAGCCATTTTGTATGTAACGAGCATCTGAAACTCATGTGGCAATCATTTAGAGATGGCGCAGTGATCGATAGTTAGTGATCGCTTTCAAGATTGCATGCACTACGCAATTTTACATTCAAGATTGTATTCGATCTTGAATGAAAGTGGAACTTTGAACTATTCTTGCATACAAGTTAGATGTAATGTCGCAATCAGTTGAGTAGATGGCGGTAGTGAGCCAACGTATATCGTTTTGAACATTTACACATGATTCTGCGAAAAATTTGTACTAGCATAAACATCTGTTATCTGTGTTGCTATGTAAACAGATTTCGCCTTTGAAAAACCATAGAATTCATATTTCTCGTTAACATTTTTCTCCAGCATTTACAGGTACTTATGACCACATGAATTGTGAACGATTTATAGTATGGATCATATGACCTGAGGTTGTGATCTGAGAGAGAGGAGACAGCTCACTGACAGCCACGATGTTTACATGTCTTCTTCTTACTTCTTTTTACAACTTTGTGCGCCGCACAATGGTTTGAAAATATATTATTGGTCAAAAATGATTTGCATATTGAGTTCGCTGCGACAGAGCATGGAAAATAAATGGATTCGTTGCGCTGGTCGTGGAAAACTGAACATTAATATTTTATCTTTTTTAAGTATCTCATCGCGTTCCAAAAATTGTGTCAATTAGTTCAGAATTGGATGAGTTATAGCAGAAAAGTGCCCAAAATTGGACCCCTGCCGAGATGGTTCCACTTCCCTATTTGAAAAGATTGATGATAGATCTTATCATCAGCTGCCAAGCAATACATTTTTAATCATTTTTTTTTTTATCAACTCCATTGACTCTATCGGACAGAATGCATAAGATTGCATATGAGGGGGTTAGAAGCAAAGAGGTGTAAGTGACAAAAATCCACTTTCGAGTAAATGAGGTTCAAAGTTTTGGACCAATTTTTCATCCCATACAAAATGTATGGAGTTTCAAAATCAACCCAATTTTCTCAGATTTATCGTAATTTTTCTAATCATCGTAGAAACAATCTTAAAAAAGTACCTGAAAGTTTGATATCTGAAAATTTGTATGATATGCTCAGCTCAAAATCTAGAAAATGATCACTTACACCCCTTTGCTTCTGGGCCCCTCATATCCCTTTCGTGACGAACCTGCACAATTGCGCTGTTGAGCGGAAACAGGTTTGCATATTTTTTTCATCTGTTTAGAAAGCACTGAACAGGCAATTCAGAAATAAGTGTCTGCTACTGTAATTTCCTTTCCTTAACTAGTTTATTTATTAGATTACGTGGGCCGATCCCGGCGGTACTGCAATACCGGGCCAACCCGTGGCGGAAGTGGAGCAAGCCCCTAACCATTCCGCCCTTTTCCAAAAATCAGTTTAACATTTGGTGTCTCCCTATGGGAGAACTATCAGATGTTAAGCTGATAAGAACAGATACTACACTTTGATCTTAGCCTTTAGGCCGAGAAGCGATAACTGCAGAGGGGCTTGACCAACGACGTGCTTCCGACGATGCCTGCTGCTGTAGCGATTTCCCGCCATTAACGTCTCTCTGCTGTCTGCTATGAAGGTGAGCTCTGTTTAATTCCCATTGGAAAAAAAGCATTCTAACGGGAATGAACCATTCCCGATCATTTTTACTACCCTCACAAAACTGCTTCAGCTTTATGACAAATTCATTACTAACCAATCAACTAAAATTAGATGCAGTAAAACGAATGGTTTCTGCCTATCACGTTGTAAACGTTGGGCGCAAAGAGAAACTAGAGAGTTGAGCTCATCGCACTACTACATGAAAAGCCTTAGCGCGCGGCTCGCGTCAAAACAATCTCAACCACGTGCTTTTCAACAACAAAAATAAAATTGCCGGCTAGCGACTAAGCTGATTTGATGGGAAGTAATACCCCGGACAGACATGTGATACGAGCGTGATTCCTGTACAACGGTACGCAGTGTCAAGAAAATTCTAACAAGACTGACTTGAACGGAGAGAATTTTCAGTATGGCACTCATTTCAAGCGCAATTGTACAGTGATTCTTGTATCACATGTGTGTCATAAGTATAAGATGGATGGAAAGTGCGTCTTCTGTCAGCCGCATAGTAACCAAACGGATGAGCGATGACTGTTCTCGTACAGTACCTAGCAGTGTTGCCACATTTAAATCTGTATTTTGCCTTTCAAAAATCTTTTTAATCTGTATCACCATTTTTTGCCAAAATTCTGTATGAAATCTGTAATATTTCGCGGAAAATCTGTTTGAAAGTCTGTAAATTTTCGAAAAATCTGTATAATCTGTATGATTTCGCAAAATCTGTAAATATTGGTATACAGAATTCTGTATGAAAAGCTACGAGAAAATCTGCATGATTACAGAAAAATCTGTATATGTGGCATCCCTGGTACCTAGTACTAAATTGAGATTGATTTTATAACTAAACGTAGTTGGGTTTGATAATCGTAAGCGTGCTTTGGTCTCCCTTGCCTACCGCATCGCTAGCGTAGAATGTATCAGCGCGGTCGGTTCATTTTCCCTACCAACGGACCGGCAAGACTGTGCTTCACAGGATCATTTCTGTAGGCAAGTTTTCACCACAAGTTTTTTCCGAAAGGAAAAGATTTCCCACCCACGATGATGAGACACTGGTGACCAGTTCAGAGCGTGAAACTTGGCGCGGGTATCGCCCATTCGATTCATTCGAGAGGGCACCGCGCTTCTGATGATCGGCTTCCTTGCAATAGAACTGGTCGCGGTCTGAGTGGTTTTTGATCAATTTTAATATTAATTAATGCGCAAAGCAGGCAATTGGTGGTGATTTGATGTTGCATGAAGAAGAAGAAGAACGATGGTGTTTTGAAAAAATCCTATCCCTACAACACAGGGGAAGTTTTTAAAATGCCTCTATAAAATCTAATTAAAAACGGTTTGATGTACGGTGTTAGACTTTGGACGGACTACAAATTAAGTACCTTATCAAGAAAAAATGTTAAATTTAAATTTATACGTTCAATATGTAGTCCGTCCAAAGTCTAACACCGTACATCAAACCGTTTTTAATTAGATTTTGTTTTAGATTTCATAGAGGCATTTTAAAATCTTTCCCTGTGTTGTAGGGATTTTGAAGTACCCTCTTTTTTGACAGTTTCATATATGTGTCGAAAGAGGGTATTTTTTACTCCTTAAAGAGTAGAGCTGGGTTCGCAGTGCATCGTTCTTCTTCTTCTTCTTCATGCAACAACAAATCAGTAACAAATTTTGAAAACGATGTATAATCAATGGAGTAGCATTGATTATACGTCGTTTTCAAAATTTGGTGGTGAAATCACCAATAGGCAAGGGATCAAATTGGACAGGACGGGACCTATAAGGCAATCCATGACGACTTTTCGCGATGGGGGTGACAGCCAAAACTGTAAACACAGTGTGAGTACAACTTAACAAAGTTTCGTCAAGTGTCGTCGGTGCTTAACAAATTCCTTTGTGTTCAACTGTCACCCCGATCATCGATTGTCAAAAATACATGGTAAACAAAATAAATCAGCTGATCGCATCTGTCTCATGGATTGCCTTATTTGAAATACCTGTCGTTGCCACTATAACTAGGTAAATTTTATATTTCATTATTTTTTTTGGGCACACGGTGAGAATGCGTATCTAGTCCAGTAGGATATGAGTGCCATAATTAACCCTACGCTCCCAAATTCATCCTATTTGAAAACAACCGATTAATTACGTTCTTTTTGTTTTCATGCGTGCTCACTTCCAACAAAAAAAAAAAAAGAAACAACTAATTTAGAAAAATCAATGATTCTATATTTAAAAAAAAGAGCACCTTTTCTAAGCCTCTATGATTTTTTTTCAGATTTTTAGATCCTTTGTTTTGATACCTAAAATCAATTTCAAAAAGATTTATTCAAATCACCTTTTGACAGCTGGGCAACTGTTTGACAGCTCCGCCCAGTACAAAATCCGACGAGGGGTGATTCGACAAATCGCTCTCATACAAACTTCAAATTGATTTTTAAATATGTTCCCGGGCTCCAACATTCATGAAAATTTGGATTTCGGCTCAGTTTGGCGTGCAGATTCAGAATATGGAATTATCTCAACATCGCTTAAAAAGCCAATTGACATAGTTATTGCAGATAGTACCCAAAAGCAAAATAGGGGTAAGCTGATCATTGTATTGAATCGGACAGAATACATAAGATTGCACAATTGTGCTGTTGAGCGGTAACAGGATTCCAATTTTTTTCATCTGTTTAGACTTTGTTTTAGTTGATGTAAACTGTTTCCGTAATTCAGCCATTACTTATACTTGTGTGTATAAACAAACTATTGTTTACGTTGCCTGTGGAATTTACCATAACATAGTGAACAAAAAATGAATAAAAAACCGTAAAACATGAAGAAGTTTTATCTGTCGCATATTTTTATTTCCGATTGATCTAGGTAGTCATAGGGTGGCCAGATGATTTTCTTTGACATCGGTAGACTTAATGAATAAAAATCCACTGAGAGGAAATTTCATTTTGATTTCACTGGAAAAAGTCAAGTAACCCTTCGAAAATGAATTTTTCAGTGAGTTTACATGAGTTAAGTGAAACCCGCTTGAAAGTATAGTGAATCTCCAAAGAAAAGTTATTGGAAATTTCATACTGTATCGTATTTTAAATTGTATATGGTTTTCAAGTGGATTTTACTGCAGCCGAAAGTATGCAAAATAGAAGCATGTAGTTGTCACCCATCACTAACGAACCATGCATGAGTGTGAGGGATGCCACATATACAGATTTTTCTGTAATCATGCAGATTTTTTTACAGCTTTTCATACAGAATTCTGTATACCAATATACACAGATTTTTGGAAATTATGCAGATTATACAGATTTTTGAGAAACTTACCGAATTTCAAACAGATTTTTTGCGAAATATTACAGATTTCATACAGATTTTTGACAAAAAATGGTGATGCAGATTATAAAGATTTTTGAAAGGCAAAATACAGATTTAAATGTGGCAACACTGTGATGATGGCAATATGTTCTGTGAATTCAGATGTTCCTCTTTATCAAAGGAACCATTTGGTGGTCTCCGATGGCACGGAGACAAACCAAATTTTTGAATTTACCTTAATATAAAATAATAATAGTAGCTAAAACTAGTAAAATTATACTAAAAAATATTTTAAATTCATATGATTTGGCAGTGAAAAATTTCACTTAAATTTTAAAGGATTTTTTCAGCAGAATATTTTCACTTACTAATCATTTAAGTTTCAAATGTTAAGTTAGATGGAAAAAATCTACTTTAGATTTCCAGTAGAATTTAAGTGATTTTTTCGCTCAGTGTCGGTAGTTATCGATAGGCTTGAAAAATAACTTGAAAGCCAGACATATCGAGTTGAAACAGAATCAACCTGATGAATTTTTGGGAACATAGATAACCATAGAGCATACACTCCAAATAGTGAAATCAAAATCATGGGAAATATTGAATTAACATAGTCTTCTTTCCAGAGATTGTTCCATGGATGACTCCAGTTTTCTACTGGAATTCTCCCAGGTATTCCTGCTGGGATTCTTTCAGGATTTCATGCTGAGATTTTTTGGGAACTATTCTTTGAGAAGCTCTTGTTGGGATTCCTCCAGAGATTTTATCTAGCCACCACGGATTTTCTCATGGAGTTATATTTGGTATTTCTCGAAGAATGCCTTTTGAGATTCCTTCGGGCATTTTTGCCAAGTTAACTCCAAGAATTTATGTGAAGTTTCCAGCATAAATACCTACTGGGATATTTTAAGCATTAACTGTCAGTTACTCCAGGAATTCTGGGATTCCTTTTGGGATTCCTCCAGTTATTCCTCCTATGATTTCTTCAGGAATTCTTCAACGAGTTCATTTAAGGATTTTTACAAAGATTCTTACAGATATTCGTTTAGAGATTTTACCAGGGATTCTTTTGTGTATCCAGTATCCAGTATCCAGTGATTCCACCAGGGATTGCTCGAAGCATTTTTTCCAAGAATGTCCCCAACAATTTCTTCTTATATTTCTCCAAGAATTCCAGAATTCCTCCAAATATTTCTGCCATGATTGCTCTATGAATTTCTGTAGAGATTTTCCTTCTAAGATACCGCCTGAAAATCCTTTTCTAAAATTTCTGCTGTAATCCTTCCTCCCGTGATTTCTTCAATGATTCTTCCAGGAATTTCTAGGGATTCCTCCGAGACTTTTTCATGGGATTTATCTAGCAATATCTGGTGAGATTCCTAAAGCATTTTCTGCTCCTGAGATGCATTCAGGGATGTTATACACTGTTCACACATATTCACTATGTTTCATTAGTTGCGTTAATATAATGAAGACTTTCCTCTGGAGGATCGACTGAGGATTTTAATCTACGATTTAAACGGCTACGCAGTCTTTTAACCTTCCAGGACGCGCGGCATCAAGTAACCGAAACTGCACCGCGCTCGCGCTGTATACGAAAAGCGAGTTTTTTTTGGTAGTGTTGTACTTTTTACAACAGCGCGCGCGCTGAAGGGTTAATATGGGCAAACGAGGTTTATTATTTGCCCGACATTTGGACACTGGGGGGTTTTGTGTCATCTTCAGGGGTCAACCAAACCAAATAGGTCATGTACTAATAACAACTCGACAAGACAGTTACAGTTAGATGAAACATAAGACCAAAAACGTTAATTTATTGTTACCCCTAAAGATGACACAAAACCCCAATGTCGAAACGTCGGGCAAATAATAAACCTCGTTTTCCCATACTAAAAGACTGCGTAGCCGTTTAAATCGTAGATATTGAAGATTTGATATGTTTTATTATTATTTTAACCCGATTTTAATCCTTTTTTATTTTTTTTAAATATGTAATAATTTTAAAACTTGTCAAGAGAATCGATATATAATTTATTAGAAGATCTCATAAATCAATTTATAGATAATTTTTTCACGAAAATAAGGATGTCTCGAGTTTTTCAAACGATTCCGTTGTACTCCAAGAAATAACTAAGTAATGTCATTGACAATTAGATAAACTTCACTAAAGCCAATTTCAAGCTGGTTCATTACGTCAGGTCAGTAGTTCCCTAGAGGAATTCCTGCAGTAATCACATCACTTATGCCGTTTTCTTTTTTAACCTGGGTTGGAACTGGATTGGCAAAAAATATGTAAACAAACAACGTCAAACAAACTTTAGTACAAGCGAAACCGAAGTCGGGTTGGGGTTGAAACTGTGATCTGATCCAGTTCCAACCCAGGTTGGAACTGGATAATAAAGAAAAACGGCATAAATGATTGAGAAATTCCATTTCGAATTTAAACAGATATGTATCTTTACAGAAAATCCTGGCAAAAATTTGCATGCTCTTTTAATTTTAAAATTATTGGATCTGATTTGAAAAATGCATGCCAACTTTGATTCCAAACCTTAAAATTTTATTTCAAGATATTTTAACATTGTTGATTATTGATTGATTGATTTGTCTTTATTAAATAGACTTTCATTGTTGATTATCACGATGGAAAATCGGTAGTTTTCGGTAGGAAATTTGAAAAATCGGTAGTTTCAGCACCGACGAACCGACGTGACAGTGGTGATTCAAAACTGTCCCCCCAAATTTAACGGTCGACCAGCGAAGCGAGCGAACGCTTCTGTCAAATCAGCGCGGACACGAACCTCTTCCTATATGAATACACGGGGGTTTGGAATCATGCTACCAAAACAACGCGAACCGTTATAGAGGAGGCGGTAGTGTTCGGCTATTTTTCATCATGGCGTCGGGGACAACAAATTTGAATTTATTTGTTCTAGCTGTCACGTCGGTTCGTCGGTGGTTTCAGGGCTGGCGTCTGTGAACCTGTAAGCATGTGGAAAATCGGTAGGACTACCGAGAAATCGGTAAGTCTGGCCACCCTAAGTCAAAGCTAGAAATCGAAAGATAAAGAGTAGTTCTTTAAAAGAAGGAAAAATAATTGTTTTGATGGGAAATCTAAGAGTTCTGGAAAGCCAAAGTTGAGCTATTTGTATGGAGATTTAACTTTTTTGTGCTCCGTCCCAAAACGGATATGAATGTTGTTAAAACATGTACCGAAGGAACATTTATCAAACACCGATGACGAAGTTTCGAAAAGAAATTGCAACATTTTGTAAGAAAAGTGTTAAATAGTACGATTTTGAAAACTTCGAATCAGGGGTGGAGTTGATTAACCACTGTGTCAGTGTAGATTCACAAAAAAGTATTGCTACAATATTTCATCACCCCAACTCACATCGACATGTCTGAAACCAGTACATACAAAAATGTCGCCTTTAGAAAAGTTATGGCTTTTGGGTTTCTGAAAAACTTTGCTGAAGCATCTTTGTAAGTCCTTTGTAAGGTTTTTGAGATATCGAGGTGAGTCAATGTGATGCAATGATGTTGCAATACTTTTTGTGAGTCTATACTTATGACGGACGTATACGCTGAGTAGCCAATTATTGTCGATTTTGTCAAACACGATGATATGAATTCATTGCGTGTGAAACCATAAACCTGCGACGTCGTCTACCAATGAGCAAGCGGGAGTCTGGCTTTTCTCCGATTTCACTAACACAAGCACCAGTAGAGGTGATGGCTAATTCTTCGGGATGATTCTGAGCTGAGACATTCTGAGATGCCCTCTGAAAGTTGGCTGCGTGC
Organism: Aedes albopictus; assembly: GCF_035046485.1. Lineage (NCBI taxonomy): Eukaryota > Metazoa > Arthropoda > Insecta > Diptera > Culicidae > Aedes > Aedes albopictus. The sequence goes on along the minus strand of NC_085138.1, from coordinate 22,394,194 downwards.
TGCCAACTTTCAGTCGGCCTCTGGTGCTGTTTGTGTTATGTCGTTTTCGTTTTTGCGGTGGAGCTACACCGGTGTAGCACTTTTGCACCAAAAGTGTTCGTTTTTGATTTTCGTGCTGCACCGGTGCAGCACTTTTTCTGCACCGCTCAAGATAGTGCAGCACTTAAAAATTCGAGAGTGTAGCGGGTGTACACCGTGTCTACCAATCAACGTTTGCAAAGTTGTAAATATTTTGGTTTTTATTCACGCACACCAATGCAACTGCACCAAAAATGTTCGTTTTTGTAGTGAAAAGTGTAGCACGAAGCGGTGTAGCACCGCCACAAAAACGAAAACGACATTAGTGAGATCGGAGAAACGTCAAACTCCTGCCAGTTGATTGGCTGGCGACGATTCTGGCGATGGTTTCACCCGCGACGGATTCATATCGCCGCGTTCGATGAGGGGGAAATCGACAATAAATACAATATCAACCGTGGTAATTTGCCCAATATTCTGGCTACCCCCTATATTGAAGAGGTATATGTATTTCTATGTACAAAACGAGGTACAAAAGTGGACCATAGGTATGCTTTGTGTAGGTAACGGCACTGTTATTTTGTACCCGTAAGTTTAAAAAAAATATATACCTAATTCCGACATATAAAAAGTGGCACTTCGGCATTTCATCATTATTACGTTATCCACCTAGAGTGTTTCACTAGATCAAATTCAAGTTAAATCTTGCCTTTAACAATTTGGACAAAAATGCCGTGCATTCAGCTTCAATCATCAGATGGAGAAATTTTCAACGTCGAGTTTGAGATCGCCATGTGTTCGTTCACTATCAAAACGATGATGGTCGATCTGGACCTGGAGGACAACTGTGAAGAAGTGGTACCCCTGACCAACGTGGACTCCAACATTCTTCGGAAAATCCTACAATGGGCCAACTATCATAAGGACGACCCGGAGGCCAATCCCGAAGATGGGAAACCCGTCGACAGGCGCACCGATAACATCTGCGAATGGGACCAGGAGTTCATGAAAGTCGATCAACAAACGCTGTACGGGCTGATCAAGGCTGCAAACTATTTGGACATCCGAGGACTGATGGCGTTGACGTGTAAAACTGTTGCCAACATGATGAAGGGAAAGACAGAGGAGCAGATGAGGAAAATGTTCAATATCCAGAATGATCTAACTCCGGAAGAGGAGCAACAAATTCGCCAGGAGAACGAGTGGTGTGAGGAAGTTGAAATTGTTGCGGATTAAATAAAAATGTTCAGCTTACCTAGATAGCTTTTTATTTCTAAATTAATGATTCAACGCTTCCCCCGTACCTACGGTTTTACACCACAGAGAACAGACATCCAGACCAAAGTTAATTCGGAAAGTTGTGTAAGGATTTGAATCTTTACTTGAGTAAGGTTGCAAACCAATACACGATATAACACTAACGCCACCAAACACCGTATTGCCACAGTCAGTGGTGAATTGAAACATTTCAAGTGGTGAATTAAATTAGTATGGAAAATCATTGATTGATTGATTTGTCTTTATTAAAGAGACTTTCAGCCCTTGGCTGGTTCGTCTCTATCGATGGAAAATCAACCGATTGCAGCGCCACGCTATTGCCACTTGTGTTGCCGATTTCAAATGGCCGTTAAATTCCTTACACAGTTTCGGAACTGGACTTGGATGTCTGTTCTCTGTGTTTACACCCATTTCACTAGTTAACAGCATTTTTGAACTCGGTATGCTGATGATCATTTTTGTCATCATGCCCTCTCCATACAAAGTTAATGATTTGAAATCGATTTTTGTTCTATTTTTAAGCAAAGTCGCTCACTTCACACATCTCATTCTCCGTAATCAATGCTCCGATTCAGCTGTTTTTTACCCTTCTTACACCCATAAGAAGGGTTTAAATACCGCTTGGAAAACCGACTTTCGATCCGAGGCCCGCAGGGCCGAGTCACATATACCAATCAACTCAGCTCGACGAATTGAGCAAATGTCTGTATGTGCGTGTGTGTGTATGTGTGTGTGTGTGTGTGTGTATGTGTGTGTGTGTATGTATGTTACAAAAAAATGTCACTCACGGTTCTCAGCCATCTGTTGACCGATTTGAGTTCTCTTGGAAGCAAATGAAAGCTACTACATCCTAGTAGAACGCTATTGAATTTTATTTTGATTGGACGTTCGGTTACCGAGATATCTTTCAAAGAGTGCTAGGGAGTAGTACAACTTAATTATTTTAGATATTTTTGACAAAGTGTATCACCATAAATTTCTCAGCCGTCTATCAACCGATTTGGGTTCTTAAGGCCCCAAACGAAAGCTACTACATCCTAGTAGAACGCTATTGATTTTTTTTTTTGATTGGACGTTCGGTTACCGAGATATCTTTCAAAGAGTGCTAGGGAGTAGTATAACTTAATTATTTTAGATATTTTTGACAAAGTGTATCACCATAAATTTCTCAGCCGTCTATCAACCGATTTGGGTTCTTAAGGCCCCAAACGAAAGCTACTACATCCTAGTAGAACGCTATTGATTTTTTTTTTTGATTGGACGTTCGGTTACCGAGATATCTTTCAAAGAGTGCTAGGGAGTAGTATAACTTAATTATTTTAGATATTTTTGACAAAGTGTATCACCATAAATTTCTCAGCCGTCTATCAACCGATTCGGGTTCTTAAGGCCCGAAACGAAAGCTACTGCACCCTAGAAGAACGCTTTTGAATTTCATTCCGATTGGACATTTTCTAACCGAGATATCTTTCGGGGAGTACTTTGGAGTAATACAACTTAACTTTTTAAGAGGTCTTTGACAAAATGCTTCATAATAAATGAATCAGCCGTGTGCAATCGATTTGAGTTCTCTCAGCATCAAATGAAAGCTACAGCATCCAAGTAGTATGCTATTAAATTTCATGCCGTTTGGACATTTTGTTTCCGAGATATCTTTCCACGAGTACTAAGGAGTAATGAAATTTACGCTTTTGAGAGATTTTTGATAAAATGTATCATAATACATTTCTCAGACGTTTGTCAACAGATTTTTTATGATCATATTTGGTTTCTCAATGAGCTCTACATGAAAATGCAAGTGCATCAAATACATAAAAGCTACTATCTCTTTGTAATATTTGAGCTTAATAAACAGTAGCAAAAATATCACGGAATGTATGCAGGAAAAGCCTTTTTACCCTTCTTACACCCATAAGAAGGGTATAAATACCGCTTGGAAAACCGACTTTCGATCCGAGGCCCGCAGGGCCGAGTCACATATACCAATCAACTCAGCTCGACGAATTGAGCAAATGTCTGTATGTGCGTGTGTGTGTATGTGTGTATGTGTATGTGTGTGTGTGTATGTATGTTACAAAAAAATGTCACTCACGGTTCTCAGCCATCTGTTGACCGATTTGAGTTCTCTTGGAAGCAAATGAAAGCTACTACATCCTAGTAGAACGCTATTGATTTTTTTTTTGATTGGACGTTCGGTTACCGAGATATCTTTCAAAGAGTGCTAGGGAGTAGTACAACATAATTATTTTAGATATTTTTGACAGAGCGTATCACCATAAATTTCTCGGCCGTCTATCAACCGATTCGAATTCTTAAGGCCCCAAACGAAAGCTACTGCATCCTAGAAGAACGCTTTTGAATTTCATTCCGATTGGACATTTTGTAACCGAGATATCTTTCGGGGAGTACTTTGGAGTAATACAACTTAACTTTTTAAGAGGTCTTTGACAAAATGCTTCATAATAAATGAATCAGCCGTGTGCCAATCGATTTGAGTTCTCTCAGCACCAAATGAAAGCTACAGCATCCTAGTAGTATGCTAATTAATTTCATGCCGTTTGGACATTTTGTTTCCGAGATATCTTTCGATGAGTACTTAGGAGTAATAAAATTTACGCTTTTGAGAGATTTTTGATAAAATTTATCATGATAAATTTTTTTAAACATTCCATACCAGATTATAGGAGATTCCATCTGGCATTTCTGGTAGTTGAGCCCATGGTCGATGATTCTATTTTGGAAAGCAATCAACTTGATGCCAAATCTACAATATTTTCTAGAATGACCAAAAATCACAATCATAAATAGGAATAATACAGCAATAATTTTAATAAGTGTAAGAAGGGTTCTGTTCACCATAGGTGGATTAATTCAGGTTTTTTTACTGTGACTCGCCACAGTTATTGAAAAAAATACGTTTCTTCCTATATATTTTTGGAAATTTTGCTAAAATTTTATGAGATCGTCCCAATGAAAAACTCGGGAACATTTTTCTCCAGCATTTACAGATACTAATGGCCACATGAATTGTGAACGATTTATGGTATGAATCATATGACCTGAGGTCTGACTTACGATATTTGGCAGTCAATGGAAAAGATTGATAATAGATCTTATTAACAGCTGCCAAGCAATACATACCAATTAGAGTGTTTGATTCTTATCATAAAATGTGCATATCATTCTGGCGGCCGTTAGTGCTCATTAATGCTGGATATAAATGTTAGCAGGTAATATAAATTCTATGGATTTTCAAAAGCGAAAACTGTTTACAAATAAGAACAAATATTATTGTATTTTTATTGCAACAACGATTCATTTGACGTCATTCAATTAATTATACTTGTATTGTAAGAACAATGAAAAAACATTAAGATATATTATTTCCTTTGAAAAATTCCCTTAGAAATGTCTCATAAAAACACAATACATTCCATTGCTTTTTGCGAAAAAATGTATGAAAATTTTCTCAAAATTTTATGGTTAAGATACATAATGACCAACATTTTTTTTTTGTAAAAGTACCATTTACCATTCACCGGATGGTATAGAACAATAGGGGTGATGATGAGTGTGCTGTGCAAATTACAATACGTTGAATGGTCAATAATTTTCGAAAAAATGGTTTTGTAGCGTCTACCCCCGTTGGTTTGACCTCATCTAATCTGAACACTTTTTAATTTGACCCTCTCTAATCTGCACATCGTTCAAAATAAATGTGGTTCAAACATCATTCTGCTAATGGAACAGAGTGAAACGGAACGAAGAATCAAAACAAAACAGCAAAAAGGGTTACCATCAGTGTGTTTTTCGATGCCCACAGGGTTACTAAAAGTTCAAATTAAAAAATGAACCCCGTTGGTTTGCATGAGGTGTCGTTCAAACCAACGGGGGTAGACGGGGTAGACAATAAAATTTATCGTATTTTTATGATGTTTTTTTATCAGGGTGGGATTCCATCACCGGAGACATCATTTTTTGCAATTTCAAAATTTTTTTGAACATTTCTCATCGTAATAGGCTGTTTTACCTCAAGCAAATCTGCACATTTTCGTGAGCTAAAATAACCTATTACGATGGAAAATTGCAAAAAATATTTATTTACTATTTTGAGTCAGCATTCATCTTTAAACCATATCTTTTCGTACTGTTCAAAACCTGAAATGGTTCGCTACCAAAACATGAACTTAAGGCAAAATTGGAAGCATTTTCTCATTTTTTCGGTTTTTGATTTTTCATTAAATAACGAAGCAATATTTTCGTACACATGTAGAGTATGGATCAAGGTATCTTCTGATTTTTTTTGTGGAAAATGTTTTCCATTTTTGCAAAAACCATTTTTTTGTGAAATTTTGTTCAAAAATGGTTTCTGCAAAAACGAAAAACATTTTCCACTACAAAAAAAAAATCAGAAGATACTTTGATCCATACACTGAAATAAATTCTGGTGTGGAAACTACCGATTCCATAGTAAAATTACTAACCGTACCTACACTCAGCCAAATAACCTTAAGATTTCCATAAGGCCGAACCTATGAAACGGCCTTTAAATAATTCATAATGATTCGGATGAATTTCATAAGGTCACTCTATGACGTAAAATCGTCTCACAGCTTGGCTTTTATTCATGTTTAGCAACATGGTATTCTCAAGCGTCGGTAGCCGTGTGGATAAAACACGGGCTCGGTGATCCCGACGTACATGGATCGAATCCAGTCTGCACCATTTTAAGATTTTTTTGTTCTTTTCATAAGTCTATCTTATGAAATTTGTCATAGCAAGCACGATCAATTTTCATAAGGTATTCTTATGTCATCCATAAGAATTAGTTATAGCAAATTTTCATAAGGTATTTCGAAGAATTTCGCTAGTTTTTTTCGCTGAGTGTATGATTCTCAACCGACAATAATTTCCAGTTAATTCCACTAAACACTGTCAATTGAACTAGCAGTGCAGTTAACATTACCAAAAATAATCTTAATTTAACAAATGAGCATTGTATTTTTAACCATACTGTGTTGTAAAATGCGTGTCCAGGAAAAATTAACAATGATTCGTTGTTGAGACGACTACGCTTTTAGTTGAGTTTACTACAATGCATTGTAATTTCAAGCATATTTCAGTTACCTTAACAGTTTTTGTTGTCGGTTGAGAATCATAGGTACGGTTAGTAATTTTACTATGGAATCGGTAGTTTCAACAACAAAATTTATTTCAGTGTACTCTACATGTGTACGAAAACCGATTTTGAAAATATTGCTTCGTTATTTAATAAAAAATCAAAAACCAAAAAGTGAGGAAATGCTTCCAGTTTCGCCTTAAGTATAGAAACTGAATCGAATCAGAAGAGAAATTACATGACGTAATTTGACATTTGACATCACCACGATCCAAGCTCATTCAAACTACCAATCCATGTGCTGCACTCTTCCTGCTCATAACTTTCAGACTTTCCGAACAGACAGCCCGTCGTAACAGACCCACGAGCTTTCTTGAAGATTATCTTTTAGCCTTGCCTCGATCGTTACCTCCTCAATACCCCCTTTCCATCATCCGTCGGACCGGGGGTTATCCGGATCTTCGTGCAGCGATTATAGTGCACTCGTTCGCCCAATTGCCGTTTTGAAGATTTTGCATTTTGTGTGCTTCGCGCTTCTTTCTGTCTGCGGGTTTCGAAGCCAGCAGCGCTTGCATCCGCGCGCGGTTACAATGACCTATCAAAAATGCACTTTTGCCTTTCTTTCGCTTTCATGCGCACTCACTCCGCACTCGGCAAATGCTTAGCTCTACCGTCGCACAGTGGGTCGGATGTGATTCTAATACGTATTAAGATGTATAAGATGATAAATACATTGCATCGTAATAGTGCGTACTGTAAATCGCATAAGATAACATTTCAAGTAAAAAAGGGTTACTATGTATTGTGCATTGACGACGTATATCGCATCCACTTTTGTACGCATAAGGTACATTTACAGCATCTTATACGAGTTTACTTTCACGAATAGAAGTAAATACGTAAATTACGATCATAAATCTCATTTTACGTTTTGTTTTCTGGGAGTATTATTGCGATCTTAAGTAGACTTGCACTGAAGTGTTTCTTCAAAACCATAAATAATCGAAGAATGATTTCGCACAGACAAACAGACGTAACACCTTGAACGATTTTCATGGAAATCCATCGCCCACTTCACACTACCATCACCTGGTGGAAAAGTTGCACGAATCACTGTGTTGTGCAATATTGTCAACAGAAGGCGCTAGTGTGAAACGTCAAACGCATAGAAATACGATGCTCGCGCCTCTGGTTGTGAATGCCACAACTATGAAAATTTAAAATGATCGTTAAATGCGTGGTCGATGGAAATTTCGCAAGTGTTACGTCTGTTTGTCTGTGGATTTCGCTTTGCTAGGAGAATCATCAAATCAATACAAATAAGCGATACTTTGACAAAGCTTTCAAGGAACATGCATGATGTCCGTTAGAATACTGGCAACACTGCTAGTGGCGGTTAATTTACTTTGTATATCGTTAATATTTTAACTTGTGAATTTAGTGGGAAATCAGTGATTAATATTGCTCAAATTGTGTTTCATAAACTAATCAAAATATCTGTCTCAACAAGTCAATGGTTTGTCGGAACGGTGTTGCATCGTTTCTATATTTTAATTCGTTTGGTGGCCAATGTGGGTCCAAGGTGATTTCGTATGAGCTGTTGTGAGCTGACATCCATCGCTTAATTCGGTTGCTGCTGTTGTTGTTGTTGCTCTTATTGCTGCTGTTGCTGTGGTGGGCTTTCTTTTATTGCTGGTCTCGTTGGAGGAAAGTGACCGAGAGTGTGCAAGAATATTGTTTCTGTGTTAGTACGTGGATTGCACGCAAATTGTGGTTTTGGTCGTGGAAGGCAAGGGCTATATCTGCTGTTTACGGTTGTGCTCAGACAACTTGTAAGCATACAAGGAATAGCTGTGGTCGGAGAAGCGACTAATTTGGCAAAGAAGCAGAAAGCAAGGTTACGAGAAATAGCTACCAAGGACATTAGTACCCGTGGGATCCTTTAATGAAAGCTCAACTAGCTGGCTGAATTTACATTTATTACTGACTGAAAATATAAGCACAACGGATCGTCTCTCCTACCTCTCGTTTTTACTATTGAACTCGCAAGTGCTACCGTAGTTTGTATACGAACCTTGATGTGTTGAGATCTGTATTTGTTTTGGTTCAGCTTTTTTTGCTTCCCATATTGTACCTTGTCTTCAGGTCGTGCATGTGTATAGGATTCAATTATTTTTCCAACTTTCGCGTGTATTTTGTTTTGGTGCTATAACGTGCTGTATATTCGATATGGATGAAGCTGTTGATTGTGTTGTGTGCAAGAAATTAGAGGCCGACGCCGATAAAATTTTAACGTGTGTGTATTGTTTTTCTACTGCACATTTTAAGTGTCGCAATATAAGCGGTAAAGCTGTTAAGAAAGTTAGGGCTAATATGTATTTTTGTACTGTTAAATGCTCCGAGATATTTAAACGTATTAATGATATGTTAATCGACAAAACTTCTACAGTCAACGAAATCAAATCAATAGTTTTGAACATTGTTGTATCGCAATTGGACGTGATGAAGTCGGAAGTGAAATCTGTATCAGATGCAATCGAAAAATCACAAGAGTTTTTATCCTCGAAATTCGAAGATATCCTGAAAGATTACACACTTCTCAGGCAAGAAAATGAAAACTTGAAGTTACAAATGAATGACGTCAAATTTAAACTTTCAACTCTCGAAAAAACTGTTAATGGTATGGAAGGCAAATTGAGTATGTCGGAACTAGATGAGGTGGCAAATAACGCAATGATATTAGGAATTCCGTATTTTCCCGAAGAAAATGTATCTGATCTTGTTCTCAAAACTGCTTCACAGGTTGGTGTAAATTTGCTTCCTGAGTCGTTGGTATCTGTAAAAAGGTTGGATACCTATAACAAAACGAACCAAAACGTTCCAATAAAAGTTGTCTTTAAAAACAAAAATGATAAAGAGTTGGTCCTTTCTAAGAAAAGATCTTTTGGTAAGGTTAAAACTACACACATCCTGGATAATAACATCAATCATAAGGAAGCCAATGTCATCATACGCGATGAGTTAACTCCTTTAGCCTTAGATCTCCTGAAAAATCTTAGAGCTTTCCAAGCGAAACACAGCATTCGGTATGTTTGGCCTGGTAGAAGAGGGGCAATACTTGTAAAACAAGATGACCTCTCAAAGCCTGAATCAATTAAAACAAAAAATGATTTTTGGAGATGAACCAGCCTCGGGCTGAAAATCTCCCTAATAAAGCTAATAATAATAAAAATGATTTTAACGTGTTTGTTGCAAGGTTGTTAACCAGTCCATCTTTGTCAAGTTCTAGCAGTAAGTATTAAAAATATATATTTGCGTTTTGTTTTGTTTTTTTGGTCGGTCTTTTTTTTCCAATGGCTGATACAGTCGGAACTCGCTCGTTGAGCCACAACCTCCACCCAACCAACGAATTCGATTCGCTAGTTGGGTGAAATGACAGCAGCACTAGGGGCGTGTGCATTGTTTTTTTTTAATCATGTTTAGGTTGGAAGTCAAAAGTAAAATTTTTCAATTTGTTTTACATTTAGAGCAAAACTGATACGTTTTGCAAGACACATATATGTCCAATGCGAGAAATAATTATTTTCACCCATTTTCAGTCGGTGAAGTGAAAATATACATGTTTATGAAACCACCCGGACCAAAAGCAAGCACAAAACACTATCAATGATCGACAAAATAAAGATTGCCGATGTTTTGCATTTGTTTCGAAGTAATTGTACAAATTCTTTTTTTTTTAAGAAATATAAAATAGAAATTCTTCTCGATTATCAGTAAAGTTCAGGAAACCAAAAACTCATTAGCTCGCCCCTCGGAATTACAGATTGGTTGTCATTTTCAGTTTGACATTGAATTATGACATCCAGGTACTTTTTAGTTGGCAGACAGCTCAACTAACGGGGCCCCAACTAAAAAGTCACCCAACTATTAAGCCCCCAACCAGCGAGTCATGACTGTACACTCAATCATTTTCATGAAAATATTGATGATTTCAATGATAATTCTGAACTTAGTTTAAAATATTTGCGCATACTACAATGGAACTTGAGAGGCATAAATGATTTACAAAAATTTGATAAAATTCTTGAAACTCTCGATCATTTCAAAGTTCCGTTAGATATTGTTATAGTGGGTGAAACATGGATTAAATCAGGAAATTGTAATTTGTATAAAATTCAAGGTTATAACTGTATATTTTCCTGTAGAAGTACGTCTTCCGGTGGTTTAGCTATTTATATCAGGAATACTTTATCCCATAGAACAGTAATCAGCAGTGTTGAAAACGGTATGCATCACGTTCATGTACAACTAAAAATCAACGAACATTTATACGACATACATGGTATTTATCGTCCACCCTCGTACGACGTCCACGATTTGTTGAGTAATTTAGAAAACTGGTTATCTAATACTGCTCATAATAGCTCTTGTTTCGTTCTAGGAGACATGAATATTCCTGTAAATTTGGCGAACAATAATGTAGTTGTGAGATATAAACAGCTTTTACAATCGTATAACTTTATAAGCACTAACACTTTTGTTACAAGACCTGCTAGCTCCAACATATTAGATCATGTTATTTGCCGAATGGAAGATGCATCCCGTCTTTGTAACCATACAATATTTTCAGAAGTCAGTGATCATTTGATAGTGTTATGCGAAATAAAGCTTTCTGTTGAAACTAGCCGTGTTACGTTTTCAAAAAGAATTATTAACCACACTGCGTTGCAAAATGAATTTAGGTCATACTTACAAAACATCGAGAACATTGATAATGTGAATACCTGTTTGGAAAACGTTGCTTCTAAATATAATGAAATTCTGGAACGTTGTACTGTTACTGTAACTAAAACAGCAAATTTGAAAGGATCGCATTGCCCGTGGATGAATTTCGAAATTTGGTCACTAATAAAAATAAAGAATAATTACCTAAGAAGACATCGCAGAAATCCAACAGATATTCAAACTGCTGAACTCTTTAAACATGTCTCAAAAAAAGTTGAAGTTTTAAAAAAGAAATCAAAGAAACAATATTTTGAGAACTTATTGAGCAACACTTGCCATTCGAAATTGTGGAAAAATTTAAACACCATTCTCGGTATAAAAAACAAAGTGTCTCTGCAGTCCCATACAACGGAGTTCAAACGTCTAACAAAGAACAAATATGTGAAATTTTCAATGATCATTTTTCTTCCATTGGTTCCGCATTAGCAGATGAAATTAATGCCGATAGGGATAATCCATTGAGAATAGTTAGAACCATTCCAGATTCCATCTTTTTACAACCCGCAAGCGTAAATGAAGTGATAGTATTGATAAGAGATTTGAAAAACAGCAAAAGCCCGGGTCCTGACAATATTCCTGCGAGTATTTTGAAGAATAATGTAGATCTGTTTGCAAGAATACTATCTGAATCATTTAACAAAATTATTCAAACTGGTTGTTACCCATCCTGCCTCAAAATTGCCAAAGTTGTACCTATTTTCAAAAATGGAGACCCTTGCTCTCCTAATGATTTCTACATTATCAATGTTTAATAAAATTTTTGAAAAACTGTTAGTAAGCAGATTAACAAATTTCTTCGACCAGCACAATGTAATTTATAGCCTGCAATATGGATTTAGATGTAATAGTGGTACCAACATAGCTATCACTGAACTGGTTGATAGAATAATTTCTGAAATCGATAAGAAAAAGTACGTTGGAGCTCTTTTTCTTGATTTAAAGAAAGCTTTTGATACATTAAACCACGAGATTTTACTTGGAAAGCTTGATAGATGTGGGGTGAGAGGGTTGGCCAATGATTTGATTCGTAGCTATTTGCATAACCGTCAACAATTTGTCGTAATTGATGGAACCAGAAGTATTTTAAGACACATTAGCACAGGAGTTCCACAGGGAAGTAATATTGGTCCATTACTTTTTCTCATTTATATCAATGATATCTGCCGATTAAATTTAGAAGGACAGCCTAGATTGTTTGCAGATGATACTGCCTTATTCTATTCGAATTCTGATCCTCATACCATTACTTCCTTTATTAATAGTGATTTGCAAAAATTGAGTAAATATTTTTCCAACAACCTGCTGTCTTTAAATTTAAGCAAAACTAAATTTATGGTATTTCATTCATCTAGGAGAACGCTACCGCCACTTTCTAATCCAACATTAGGGTCTGATATAGTAGAACAGGTCACAACATTTAAATATTTGGGTGTTTATTTGGACAGCACTTTATCTTGGGATGCCCATATACAACAAGTTTGTAACAAGGCATCTTTTTTGTGTGGAGTTCTCAGGCGAACAAACAATTTTCTCCCATGCCGAGTACTTTTACAATTTTATCATGCACATATTCACTCAAGATTAAGTTACTTGATTCTTTCTTGGGGTCGAGCGTGTAAATCTAAATTAAAAAAGCCCCAAACAGTTCAAAACAGATGCATTAAAGCAATATTCAAATTACCCCACTTGTATCCTTCAGTTCAACTTTACGCTAACTTGCCCCATAGAATTTTGCCAATTGTAGGAATTTGCGAATTACAAACACTTTTGCTAGTTCACGATATACTCAATAATGTAACAACGCATCACAACTTATTGATACAGACAACTTCACGAACTCATAACACCAGGCGAGTTAATGATCTTGTGCTCATTAGAGCATCTTCTAGTTTTGGCCAAAAACGCTTCTCTGTCATCGGTCCGTCTAAATTCAACAATCTTCCGCGTGATCTACAGCAAATCAGCAGTCGTTATAGTTTTAAAAACAACATCAAGCGATATCTGAAAGATAACATCCATACACTTTTGCTATAATAGTAATATTAACCGTCATAAAGTAGCTTAGAATAATTAATTATTAGTTTTAGTGCACAAGTGCTTACTTAAAAGGACTTTCTGTCCACTGTAAGCACGTCCTTCAAATATTGTTATTTGTTTCTTCCATAAAATCTCTCTATTTCGTTAAGCTATTCTTTGTTTTAATTTCTAATTTCTCAGCAATAATTTAGTTTTTAGTCTGTTTTGCCTGTTGCCAGTTTGCTGAGAATCTAGATGCGTCCACTACCAGGAGGCTCGTTTCCAGAGTCTTTTGGTGTGGGGGAGAGTGGAGGGTCGCATGAGAAAAAAAAAATATGAATTACTACTTGAGTTGATTTACTTAATCAGTATTTAGGAAAATCACGCTTAACCTATCAACTTTGTCTGTGTATCAACGTTACATTTGAGTCTTTTATTTTTTCGATTCGTTCCCACTGTGAAGATGAGTCTTTATTTTCTAAAGTTTTCGTACACCTACCAATCGCGGATCTCCCACCAACAACAGCGGCACCGGGCCATCATCAAACTTAGAAGCTGAGGAAAAAATCAACTTTTCACTTTCTGGTTATCCAATTTTCAACCTTTCCCATCGGCTACCTCTGGCTCAGACCTACCTCTAGATAGACGATCGTGGAAGACATCGCCACCGCTTGCGGCGGGGGTGGATTGAGGCTGCAGCAAAGGCAAATTCTCACGCGCGCGCGGTCCAATCTTGCGCTGGGTGGTTAGGTTGGTTGATGCGCTTTTGTACCTCGGTGGCAATCTACCAGACCAGCTGCACGTAGGCGGATAGCGAGCGAACGACGACGATCGGGCTTGAGGGAACTTTGGGGTGGTTGGAGCTACGTTGCTGTAATATTTAGCGTTTCATTATTTCTCATTTTTCACATAATGCTATTGTACTGAGGACAGCTTTTAGCCCGCAATTTGTCAACACGTGCTCTGAATTCCGTCACGCTTCTTTTAGTCTTCAATGGGATCATTCACGGTATATTTGTTACCTGTCGGGTCCGATGGACTAGCCCTAGAGATTCTTGAAGTCGGCGTGAGCTCGCCAAAGGTTTATGAAAACTTTTGTCGATTTATTTGAATTACTGGTTCTGTGTGTGGTATGCCGTGTAACTCGATGCGGCCGGCCAAATGTGGAGCATGTGGACTGGACGTTCTATCGGAGCTTCGGACTGTCGACGGGCCCAAGATGTAGGTAGATATTCACAGGCTTCTCAGGACTTCGGAGGGTACAGAACGGCCTTCGGAAAGGCAGCTTGATGGACGTGGCCGACACCTAGTTATTCGATCAATCAGCCTACCCATCCTACCCGTTCTCTATCCTCTTTCTCCCTTCTCTTTTCGACATGGCATTTCATATGGCAACTCCTTTGTCTTCTTCTTTCGCTTTTGGACTTTTCTCAAGTAATCAAAAGTTCCGCTTCCCATGACAAAATATACTTTCAAGATCCATGAAGTTTAGATAAAGTTCCGAATAAAACTTTGTTGCTGCTCAAGCGGTTAACAATGTGCCTCACTGGAACTTCACACGCAACTTTCGCCATGGCTCATTGTTAGCCTCTTAAGGGCAAATTTCATGGAATCCCAGTTTAATATTGTACCAGAATCTCAAATGCAAAAATCTCAAGAAATAAACTTCTTGCTCTCTTGTATAAGGAAAGGAGAAAGAGATCAATGGCACTGGTTTTGTTCTCCCAGAGATTTGAGCGCTTAAAATCGTGAGTAGGTTAAAAAGTCAGCAATTGCGGCGGTCACGAAAAATCTTTATCTGACCATCGCTACATCTTTTTTGAACATTTAAATATTACTTCGCAAACATTGCGTTTCAGGAATCCCCGGTCAACAAGCTGGGATCTTTTCACTGATTTGGTTGCGGCCAAATTTCATGGAAACTCACCATCCATTGACACTCCAAGTGATTTAGATGATGTCGTTGATACTACAACCACAGACAAACAGACGTAACACTTGTGAAATTTCCATCGACCACGCTTTTAACGATCATTTTAAATTTTCATAGTTGTGGCTTTCACAACCAGAGGCGCGCGCATCGTTTTTCTATGCATTTGACGTTTCACACTAGCGCCTTCTGTTGACGATACTGCACAACCCAGTGATTCGTGCAACTTTTCCACCAGGTGATCGTAGTGTGAACTGGGCGATGGATTTCCATGAAAATCGGTCAAGGTGTTACGTCTGTTTGTCTGTGCTACAACGAACTTCATCATGGAAGCTTTTGAAGTAGCATGCCCTCTACGGTTTGTGAAGATCACAAGAGGAACCCCTTGGTGGAATTCTGATATGGCGAAACTCAGGAAACAATGTAGAAAGAGTTGGAACAGACGACGTTCGGCTGGTTCGGAGGCTTTCAGGTCGGCTCGCAAGGCCTACAGGAAAGCTCTCCGGTCTGCTGAACGATCCGGCTGGAAAAAACCTTTGTACAAATGTTTCCAGCTTGAGTGAAGTCAATCGGTTAAACAAAATCAAATATATTATATTAACAATATGGGTCACTCTTGGGGATTTTCGGCGACACCTTCTTAGTGCATGTGTCGCCACCCCGCGGCAGAAGAGGTACTATTACACTCTCAATTTACGCGCTTTCCGAATGACGTTTCTGCAGACAGCTGTCATCGCTGTAGAAAGAAGGGATGCTCAATGTTTTTGAGCAATCGAACAACTGCACTGAAATAAACAAATAATTTAAAAAATAATGTACCAATTATAACAAATAATTATTAGCAAAATAGCCTCGAAAATAGCATGAAAAAGATTTGTGCGGTTCCTTAGTATGCATACATGCACTTTTTTTATCGCTAACAAAAATCGATTTTAATGTCGAAAAATTCGGGATTCAACAACACCGATAATATTATTTTGTGTTGAACATGAAATAAGTTCTACGTTTATTTTAATGAGAGATACAACTAAATTATTTAATTAAATCGATATTTCTAATTAACCGTTAGAAGTAAAATTGGGTTTGCTCTTCAATGGTACAACAACCACACGTACCAAGCTGTCAAAAGTGCATCAAAGGTAGTAAAGCAATAAACTTGTTTGATTACATTTATCTAACGAGTTTTATTGTTCTTTTTTATGGCGTTCCCTTGGTTTTTAATACTTCACGATTTACAACAGACGTGATAAAATACTGCTAAATTAGTTTCAAAATTGTTACCTCTCTGAATATCAATAAATAAAAATGAATCCACAGTACTGTACCATAGCTTAAACCTATCATGTTTTCTAACATAACGGTAAATAGATATAGCTTCTAAAAGAGAAAGCCACTATGGCCTTGAAAACCTCGATTCCATTGTATCGACCCTTATATACCCCTTTATGTACCTTCGTAACACTAATTCAAGAATAAACACTAACACTAGAATAAGCTACCCTATAAAACCGAACCCCCATTCCATGAATAGAGTTTAGTCTTCTTTAACCTGTAACCCAGTGCACGTCGCATTTCTGAACCGCAATCCGAAAACCCCAGTTCTACGCGAGTGTTGGTCTCCCATCCGCTTAAAGCTTAGTTTCTTGTTGCCAAGTAGAGCGCTCAAGTAAAATTCCACTTTTTTCCGCAAGTAATTTTGACAACTGATCCAGTATGGGGAGAAACGTTACTTTTCCTTACGGAATAATAGCGCGGACTATTTTTCCGCAAGGAAAAGTGACAGCTCCATTTGATTCGCACGGGAGGCGTTACAAGTGTTACACTTTTTTCCTTACTTGCCATCTGCGAACTGCATAAGTAATTTTGAAGCGGAATCATTACTTGACCATTACTTGTCCTATCTTTTTGCACAGTACGTACGAGGTGGAAACTAGCCATAACATCGAAGGTCGGTCTGCGAGTCTCCAGAGTCCAGTTAGTGAGTTCGGGATCGCGAAAAATACTGTGCCAGTTAACCCTCTAATACCCAAATTTTTGATTTTGATCTAAATATCATTTTTCGTCATCTAAAATCGATTTAAACATGTTTTGGAAGATGATTCTTTTTAATTCTCAATTTTGTGAATTTCAGTTTTTGATTTTTTTAATTTTTATTTTTGAACATCCGCACACTTTTACCGTCTACCCCCGTTGGTTTGAACGACACCTCATGCAAACCAACGGGGTTCATTTTTTAATTTGAACTTCTAGTAACCCTGTGAGCATCGAAAAACACACTGATGGTGACCCTTTTTGCAGTTTTGTTTTGATTCTGCGTTCCGTTTCACCCCGTTCCATGAGCAGAATGACGTTTGAACCATTTTTAGTTTGAACGATGTGCAGATTAGAGGGGGTCAAATTAAAAAGTGTTCAGATTAGATGAGGTCAAACCAACGGGGGTAGACGGTATATTTTTCCTGGAAGCCAATTTGGGGGACGGATTTTTTGAGATGAAAACATTTTGAGATTTTATGATTATTGTTGAAATATTATTATTTTAAATTTTTTTCACAGAAAATTTTATTTTCCGGGTAATTTTAAGGAAAATAATTTTAGAGTGTATTCGATTCCCTTAAAATATTAAACAAGGATAGAATGATTTGGGAAATTTTTAAATATGTTAATTGTAGCGATTCAATACAAAATAAACAATGACTTCTAAAAGGTGACTAAAACATCAATTTTTCAATGATTTTTAAAAAATGTAAATACGCTTTATAATACACCAAAAATCATTTTGAGATATACAGAATAGTCCTAAATATCAGCCAAAAATATAAAAAAATTGATTTTCCTCGAAACAAAAATTACAAAAATACTCAAACTATACCCCGTCTAAAGGCGGGATTGGGTATTAGAGGGTTAACAAGGGGAATCAACGTATTTTCGAGACAGCCTTACGCAAATACATTTTGGACACTTCCATTTGTTTTTGCCGTAAGTGTCCAAAAAATATTGGCGCGTGGTGCTATTGTCAAAGCATACGATGCCGCCGTTCCAATGTATGAAAAAACGTGAAGTGACCCATATTGTTAATATAATATATTTGATAAAATCCTTGCGAAATCAAAGGATTTCCGAGTGAACGGACTTCGTTTGCCAAATGGTGATCTGACTTCCTCTGATGAGGAAGTTCTGGAATGCTTATTCAGCACTCAATTCCCTGGATGTGTGGATATTACATCTTCGGATGATCCTGATGTCTTTTCTTGTAGTTATGATTCTTTAGCTTCGGCTCGGAGTATTGTAACTATAGAATCGATTGAGTGGGCTCTTAATAGCTTTGCTCCTTTCAAATTTCCTGGGGCAGATGGGATTTATCCTATTCTGCTTCAGAAGGGATTTGATTATTTCAAACATGTTTTGCAAAAAAAATACTTGTTTGCAGTTTTGCTACAGGGTATATGCCCAAATCCTGGCGGGATATTACTGTGAAGTTTATTCCGAAAGTGGGTCGTGCGTCGTATGAAGAAGCAAAGAGCTTCAGACCTATCAGTTTGACCTCTTTTCTTCTGAAATGCCTAGAACGCATTGTGGATCATCACATCCGTGATGTTCATCTGGCCAACGTGCCTCTTCATGTGAACCAACATGCCTACCAATCTGATAAGTCCACAGTGACTCTTTTACACAAGGTTGTTTACGATATCGAGAAAGCATTCGCTCAAAAGCAATCTTGTTTGGGTGTTTTCTTAGATATCGAGGGTGCCTTTGACAACGTGCCTTTCGATGCCATATTGGAAGCCGCACGGAGTCATGGTATATCTCCAATGATTTCCAATTGGATTCATCAAATGCTCAAAAACCGATATCTCTTCTCGACAATGCGTCTAACAGGGATTAGGAAAATGAGTGTTTGTGGATGCTCCCAAGGGGGAGTCTTGTCATCGCTTTTGTGGAATCTCGTAGCAGATACGCTATTGAGGCAACTCAATAATAGCGGTTTTCCCCCATATGGTTTTGCCGACGACTACCTAGCATTAGTTGGTATATGTATCACCACCCTTTTCGATCTGATGCAAAACGCCCTTCAGGTAGTTGAGAATTGGTGTCACCAATATGGCCTTTCGGTTAATCCGAGTAAAACATCTATTGTTCTTATATTTGCGGTTTAGGGGAAAATGATATAGATCGATGAGATTAGAATTGAACCTTATGACAACTAAGGGTCGTGAGTTCAAATCTCACCTGAGCTGTGGATTTTTTCCCAATTTAACCAATAATTTACCCATCTGTACATATGTACGTTGAGTTATTTGAAATTCATAATTGACCACACGGATTGGTATTACCGAAAATTTGCACTTTGAGTGAATCTATTGTTCTTTTTACGGAAAGGCGAAACCGTAATGGCGTGCGACCTTTGCGTCTCTTTGATTCTGAAATCGATGCGACTGAACAGGTAAAGTACGTTGGAGTCATTCTTGATTCCAAGCTTCCCTGGACACCTCACATTGAGTTCAGAATCAAGAAAGCTTGTGTGGCCTTCGGGCAATGCCGGCGAACCTTTGGTACAACTTGGGGTCTTAAACCCACCCAAGTATATCAAATGGATCTACACAACTGTTGTTCGGCCAATATTAGCCTATGCATGTCTTTTTGTGGTGGCAAAAGGGCGAAATGAGAACGATCCAATCAAAGTTAGGCCATCTCCAAAGGATGTGCTTAATGGCGATATCTGGAGCGTTCTCTTCAACTCCCACGGCAGCGCTCGAAGTTCTCTTTGAAGTTGCTCCACTACACATTCATCTCAAACAAGAAGCACTTTCTTGCACTTACCGTCTACGGGTACTCGGTCTACTAGAGGAAACTCCTGTGAACCGCACATCAACACACGTCTCGTTGTTTCCACTTTTGGTGAATTGGGACAAAATTGTCCTTGCTCCAAATGATCTTACAATTGCTTGTAATTCCTTATATAGGACATTTTCCCGGGAAGAGCGGACATCTGGATATCTGGAAAGAAGTATTTCAGACGGCATCGTATGTTACACTGATGGCTCCCTTCTCGAAGGTCGAGCAGGTGCTGGTGTTTATTCTCGTGAGCTAAGGCTGTATCTGTCTTACTCACTTGGTAGACACTGCACCGTTTTTCAGGCCGAAATCTTTGCTCTTATGTGCGGAGTGCAATCAGCACTTCAGCAGCACGTAATGAGCAAAGTAATATACTTCTGTTCAGATAGCCAGGCTGCTATTAAAGCACTTGCTTCAGCCAACTCCAGCTCGAAGATAGTTGTCGCTCAAATCGAGGAGCTGAATTCAGCAAACGCTGTTCACCTTGTATGGGTGCCTGGCCATTCTTCCATCGCTGGAAATGAACTGGCTGATGAGTTAGCTCGCACTGGAGCATCACATGACTTAATTGGCCCTGCGCCAGCTATTCCGATATCGAAGTGTTAGGTAAAGCTTCAGATTCACACCTGGGCTGCTACTAAACACGGACAATACTGGAATAGTTTGGAGTCATGTCGTCAAACCAAATTGTATTGTACTGAACCATCTCCAAGGGTGGCGAAGTATCTTACATATCTGTCAAAGCAGAATTGCAGCATTCTGGTCAAAGCGTTGACTGGCCACTGCCGACTCAGCTATCACATGGCGAATATTCAGCAAACTGATTCATTTGCATGTGATAGCTGTGAATCCGATTATGGAACTTCGTATCATTTGATATGTAACTGTCCAGTTTTTGCGCAACTGCGTTTCCGAGTATTTGGTTAACACTTATTGAGTAAAACTGACTTCAGAGACCTGAATATTCAGGATATTTTGTTGTTCTTAACCCGCTGTGGTAAAGAGCTATAGGCTCTCTTTCGCTTTATGCGTTATTACAGTGCCCTTTTCAGGGCGCTGTTTGAACTCATTGTGGTACACTTATGCGTTAGTACCCTCTTCTAGGGTATTTTTCCTATTTCCCTACCTGTCTTTATCCCCATCCTTATCCTTATTTCCTTCCTTTTCCCTCAGGTAGATGATTAAATAGGCTATTATTCTGGCAATGGCACAAATGTCCCAAATGGAGGATAACGTGCCTCTGCAGCCGGCCTTCTGATAACTGATACGAATTACGACTATTAGGACGAATTAGGAATTAGGCGCTGGTAAACATTCAGCACAAAGGTGACCCGTAATTCATGGTGTGATGAGGCTACATTTTGTGTTATGCCATATACAGGCAACGTGAATGTTATAACAAACACAGATCGAGACATTTTTTTCATGGTTGTGAAGTGTTCACTGAAAATTGCGTCACAGTAGTTTAGTTACATCGAAGAATGTTGTGATATTATGAAGAATGAACCAAAGCAAACAAATTTTAACGGTGACAAATTTTTCGATTTTTTTTATTATTTTTTTGTTTTTTATGTTTTCTCGGTTACGTTTTCACTTCTCGGTACAAAAACAACTATAACAAGTAACTAGATAAAAGAGAGATAAAAACATGTTTTTTTTCAAGTATGTACAAAACAAATGAATAACAAAAGTTGTTCTCGTTGTAATATGTCTGTCTCTCTCGTCCTGTAACAAACGGTGCTATAGCCAGGGTGTTTCACGTGTTGCTGAGAATGCATTTGCCGGCTTAGGATGTTGTTCCGGGGTTCGTTACTGTTACTGAATCGGGGTGCTGATGTTGTTGATTCTCGTCGTTTCACTTGGACAATCGGCTACAGCATCGGTTGTTGCTTTTTTTTTTTCTATGTCGGAGCAGTCCGACGGTTGTCCAACTCCCGAAGGTGGAAGGGTGGTCTCGTATGGAGAGGAGAGACCATAAGGGGGGAGGACACTCGCCAGAGGACACTCCGCTCGCTCAGACCCGTTTGAAAGTATAGGTGATAGTGTTGTTGAATGTGCGTGTTTTTGTTCTTTGTAATGGTGGTGGCGTGTTCTAAGTCTTGTTTCTGACAATTTTGTTCGCTATGTTCGTTGGATTTATTCGCATGATCCTTGGTACGTTGGCCGGTTCGGATATCCAATTGTGGGCTCTTTCTGCAGACGGTCTGAAGGGTTGCGCGACTTCAGGAGCCCGGTGAAGGGCTTGAAGGGCTTTTTTTGGATTTTTTTGGTTTCAGTCCTTAGAATGGAGCTCCGTAGCTGCCGGATGGGCGAGATGGAGCACCGTACGAGCCGGATGGAGCCGATGGGTACGAGCCGCCCGAAGGAGCTCCATACGAACCGGATGGCACGGAGGAGGAAGCCGTCTGCAGGTATTGGGCAACCTGGATGGCTTGCCGCACTCCTTCCAGATCGATTCCAACGACGCGGCCAGAAGATCCGCCATGTGGGGCTCCGTACGATCCACTTGGTGGTCCATAGGATCCGCTTGGTGGTCCGTACGATCCGCTTGGGGCGCTTCCTCCGAAGCCACCCGACGACGAGCTTTGGCTTTCCTCGCGGAGCAGGATCTGTCGGATCTCGTTCAGCAGCTGCTGGTCGACGTTCAGACCTTCGGAGGTTTGGCCACCGACTGGAACGTTCTGGAGGCTACCGCCGCCGCCACCACCACTGGAGAAGCTTCCGGCGCTGCTGAAGCTGCCAACATAGCCGGAAGATCCGCCGCTGGAATAGCCGCCGCCGCTGGAGTAACCGCCACCGCCACCACCGCCTCCGTGAGAGTATCCACCCGACGAGGGCCGGTTGTAGTTGTAACCGGATGGCGGTTCAGCCACGGCAACCGCAGCCAGCGCAAAGGCCAAAAACTGAAAGATGAGAGGGGAGAAATAGAACGGGTTACGATGAGTTATGGCGACGTAATAGGTTTACTGATTCTAGATGGTTCGGCTGGATGTCTTTGCTGTCGGTAGGGTTTTTATCTAATTCCCGTCTGGATATGCACCGACCGATAATGATCGGATTTATTTTTGCTCTTCGCTTAATGCTTCATGACCAATTTGGTATCAATTGCTAGTTTATTAATTAGCTTTCTTGTAATTTAAAAATATTGTGAAAGAACTACAATTTCCTTAACTCGTAAACGATTTTGTATACATCTGACAGTGCTGCCACTCGCGCGCCAGAACAGCCGAACCTCGCCGAATGGGTTGGTTGTAGAGGCTACGGTGGGAATACTCGACACGCACTCAGATGTAATTTTCACATAATATCGACACTAGGTATTCCAATAGAAGTTTCTAGCCGACGATGTTTCGCGATAAGCCCATCGACAACCGATG
Source organism: Aedes albopictus (assembly GCF_035046485.1). Classification (NCBI taxonomy): domain Eukaryota; kingdom Metazoa; phylum Arthropoda; class Insecta; order Diptera; family Culicidae; genus Aedes; species Aedes albopictus. The sequence continues at coordinate 22,370,838 of NC_085138.1, read as the reverse complement.
AAAAGAAAGGCTTCACTGGAAGATAACTGCTCAACAGCGGCGAAAATGGAATATCAACAAGACATATCAGTGTCGAGTCTGTTTGTGTGCAATTCGTACGGGAGATTGGTTTGGCAAAACGAAAGATGGTGAAAACATATTCGTTGGCGAATGCCAATCGCATCATATCGCGAATGTTGACTATTGATAGCAAGCTTAACTGACACTGACCCTCTTCTTTGCTTATGGGTCAAATGGATCCGGATTCATGGATATCGGCGAATGGCAGCTCTTCATGCACCCTGAATCAAATTGAACAAGGAACAACAGCCGGAATGCGTGTTCATGATTCTACCAAGAACAGAGTATAAAAGTGAAAGTAGCGCAAAGCCAACCAGTTCGATATATAGTAGAATGGAATACATTAAGGTACCGCAAAAAGTGTAGGTGCACCAGTGAATTGCAATCGCTCACGTAGTGCCCTAGTGGACAATAGGGCTGTAAAATAGGTTAAGCGATTAAGAATAAAAAAAATGAGTCTTGGACGTTGACTACTGTATAAATATTGGTTCATTCCCTGGTAAATAAAAAAACGAAAAATACCAGATAGTATTCCAAGCCAAAATCTGCGAATTGTAATTCTTGGAGGTTTTTTTTTGGTAGAAACGCTGTAGACGTTTCCTAAGTTCACTTGATAACTTACTTGTATTGAGATTAAATAAATCTCTGGGAAACGTTTTTGAGAATATCTGGATTTATTAGGGCATTTGAAAGGACTTTGAACCGTCACAACTACAATGCAGTAATTTTGAGCATTTTATCAGGCATTAACTAAGTGAGAGCTTTCTTTGCCAATTGATTGCATCCCAAGTACATTCCGACATTATTTTACGTCCGTTTCAATCACCGACATTAGTTTAACGTCCATTTCAATCACCTCTAAACCTTTCATAATTTTCTAAATAAACACATGTAATGCTAAGTAACATTCGAAAGGACAACAAAGGCCTACCAGTGATAGCTCCTGATATCATTATTTCTTATGTTAGATGGCAGCACTGTTCAAATAGAATCATATATTGCTGAATATATACATATGACTGTATGCCATATAAAAGACTCTTCAGCATAATTTAAGTACACGTCAAACTTTGTTTCATGTTGCATAGAATGGAACGTAGTTTTTCTTCAAATCTGGCAACACTTCTGAACTGTAGATAAAATTCTGAATTTACAATTCATAGCAATTGGGACGGTGTCCACGTTCATTGTAGTTTAAAGTAACGTAACACAAAATCAGCAAGTCATCTAGATTTACCTTGAGTTCTTCAAAATTATTTCTGCATCTGGCAACACTGCATAACATTAAAAATCGATCAACACGATTTTGAGTTAATATATCGAATTCGATTGTTCAGTTAAGATTATGTAGAAGTCAAGTGACATCTTTGGCGCCATTTTCGAATACAGAAACTTTTGACGTCATTTAATAACACATAACTTTTGTAGTAGCTGGCAACACTGGTCATCTTCTTCTTCTTAATGGCACGACATCCCCACTGGGACTTGGCCTGCCTCACTTCAACTTAGTGTTCTTTGAGCATTTCCACAGTTATTAATTGAAGGGCTTTCTTTGCCTGCCATTGCATGAATTTGTACATTGTGAGGCAAGTACAATGATACTCTATGCCCAGGGAGTCGAGCAAATTTTTCCGACCTGAACGGGAATCGAACCCGCCGTCTCCGGATTGGCGATCCATAGCCCTAACCACTAGGCTAACTGGAGACCCCAAGCACTGGTCATGTAGATTCAAATATAGCTTAATCTCACTGATCCGGTGTGAGATAGGCCATTCGAATGTTCGACAATGTTATAGTACACCTCAAGTGCGGTACATTGTTTCACGTTTGGATACAAAAAATATATTATTGCAGGAAGCACTGGTCGTCATACAGATTCAAATATAGCTCAATATCTCTGATATGGTGTGAGATAGACAATTCGAATTTTCTATAATGTTATATGTATTGCACCTCAAGTGTAGTTCATTGTTACACATTACGACACAAAAAAATGTGTTATTGCTGGCAACATTGGTCATGCAGATTTACTTGCCCGACTCGATTATCCAGATGATTCCAAAAAAAAACCGGATAATTGAAATTTACGGATAATCGAGCCATACTTTTTTCTTTTATTTATTGTTGATTTTCTTCAATCAAAAAACTGTTCAATAAACAAGATAAGTAGCGTGATGTTATACATACGTGACCCGATTTTGTCAGCCCCTTTCCGGAACACATTTTTGCTCCCCTCAGACATTTAAACAGATATTCATACTTTTTATTCCTCTATGTTCTGCCTTTCAGCAGTAGTTTGATGATGAACTTAAATAAATTGGTCAATATTTGACCGTTAGACAATGAGAGCAAAAAGTTCGTCGCAAAATGGGGCTGACAAATTCGGGTCCGTACTGTAGTGCTTAAATTCAACGGCTGATAAATTGTTTATAAATTTTTTTTGTTGTTTTTGAAGTTTCCTCTATCTTTTGACATGTTGCCATCTCAAATTGTGCAAAACAAAGCAAACATTTTTTTGATCCCCGGATAATCGAGCCATTTTTGCCAGATAATTGAATCGCGGATGTTCGAGCTCTCGGATAATCGAGTCCAACAAAGTTATAGTATATTGTTTCATATTGTGACACTAAAAATCTGTTATTTTTGGCAGATAACATAAGAGCATCCCAAATTTCCCAGAAGAGAATAGGAGACATCCCGGAAATACTGCAGAAAGCCCCGGAAAGAATACAGGGACGAAGCACTGGATAAATTAGCAAAAAAATCATGATAGAAGAATACGTAAAGGTTTATCGGAAAGTTTTAGGATTCAAGAAAAAAAATTAAAGAATCAGGACTCTGGAGAATCCCCAGAAGAATAATGAAAAATCTCTGATCTTTGCGGGAATCCTGAAATGAATTCCCGGAGAGTGTTTGGGATGAATCTTTGGAGAAATTTCGGAAATAATGCTTGAAAAATATTTCTGCTTGAATCACGGAAATCCCTTGGTAGCACAAAAGAAGCAATCCATTGAGGAACCCTAAAAAAATCCTGGTGGATTCCCGAAAAAAAAATCAAGATTTCTCAAGAGAGGAATTCTTGAAATAATCTATGGAGGAATCGCAAAAATAATCTATCCCTGAAAAATTGGATGATTTCAAGGAAAATCATTAAAGAAATTCTGGGAAGAATCCTCTGCAGGAATGCTGAGAGAGTTCTAGATAATGCTCTGGAAATATCCCAAGCTATCCCAGGAGTAATCAATGAAAGAATTCTGAAAATAATCCCTGGAAGATTACCTGAGGAATCCTTGAAATAAGAAAAAAAAATCAAAATCATGGATTGAATTTCAGAAAAAAAAATCAATCAAGTTTATCTGGAGAAGATCATGGATAAATCTCAGGAAGAATCCTGGGCAGAACTTCGTTGAGAAACTTTACAGAGAGAATGGTAATGAAGGTAATTAGACCCTCAAACGAATATTGAGGAATTTTTGGAAGGAAATATTAAAAACATCTGAAGTATAACCATAGATGACTTCCTTTAGGAACTATGGAAAAAATGTGAAATAATCGCGGTTCTCTGCAAAAAAAAATCCTCTCAGTTTAAAACTGTGGAAGTGCTCATAAAACACTAAACGAAAAGCAGGATTTGTACAAATGGATATGTTACGCCAAGAAGAAGAAAAATGACATCCTGAAGAATCCCGTAAGGAATCCATGGAAACATCACTGACAAAATCTCTGTACATAAATTTTAAGAGAAATCCCTGCAGGAGCCTCTGCAGAATAAACAATATTATGGAGCATATCCGTAAATTACGAGAAGATCATGGATACGTTCAAAAAAAAAGTGGGACGACCATGCAAATATTATGGAGGTCCTATAAAAAAGTGTGACAATTTGTGATACAATTAATAGACGTCCTCCTGTCAGACATGTCAGTTGAGCAGACTAATCTGACTATTGAGTGGTTTAAATATTTTAAAATGTTCTTTAAAATCATGTATGAATCAGATTGAGCAACATAACTACGAAAACCCTACCATAAACCTTTCATGAGACTGAACAGGCTTATGGTAGAGAAGGTCTTGAAGATTTGATTACGAGAAACTCCTTAAAGCTTATTCGTTTTCCCAGGACATTTTCTAGATTAAATGGCTTTATAGTTATCTTCTTCGTGAACTCTTTAAGACTACAAGAGACAAACAAGATTGTTTATGAAGTTCTTGATAAAGATAGGTCTTAAGTATCATTTTGATAGTAGATGTTTTCAGAACCGTAATAAAACCAGATCCCTTTTGTTTTGGGTTTGTGATAGGAATTAGCACTTCTTCTATTAAATTCGTCTAAAAAATGTTACTTGGAGTTTGTTAATTTTAGTAGAAAACGTTATACATCTTGTTACTTTAATCCGAGACTGCAGAGTGTTGACATTTATTTTCTGCATATTTCAATCTGTTCAGACCTGATAACACATGCTCTTGGACAAGAAGAGTAAAACAAATTTCTGGAGATATCTACAAGAGTGTCTTAAAACTGTTCTCAAGTTCAAATGTTTTTGTGTGAAACAAAGCTTTGTGTGCAATTTCTCTAGAACATTTAGAGGGCACTTCCAAACCACAAATTATCGAAGAACAATTACGCTTGTCTGGGATTACGATAAAACCAATAAGAATATGCGTTGCTATGACAAAGCTATCATAAATAATAACTTGTTTTTTTATGGATTGTTACTTGGGATTTGTGTTGGTATGGTAGGTACGAGAATACTCTTTATCCAAGGAATCATCCGGAAATGAATCCTGGGTTTGGTCTTGCTGGATGTCCACATGATTACCCCTGCGCCAACCAGTTAAAATAGGTAGGGTCTAAATTCTTCGTTTAGACTTAATCTTTGGTTTAACTGCACATGAATTTTCACTTCACAAACTTATGAAGCATAGCTTCAGTTTTTTTTTTAATGATTTCAGAAACGCTAACAACTTCAAAGTAAGGCATTCCTTCTTCCTTCACATTTTTGGTGCACATAAAGAACCATTTTCACTTCAATTTTCAGTCAAAGTATCTGTTCATCTTAATACTTTCACTAGATGGCATTCTGCACGGCTATGTTTAACAATGTTTGCCGTTACTATTATCCCAACTACTTTAACCATCAAGTCCATACTGACAACGTTCGATTAGTTCACTGAAATCACTAATTCATAAGTAGCTGCCCATCAACAGTCTACTTCAGATCTTCACCAACGCCTCTCTGGGCGCAAAGTCCTTCCAACCGAACCAATCCTTATTCACACGTTTGTCCTTCTTCTTCTCCTTTTCTTGCACTAGTTACAGATATATCCTTGATCGAACTTACCACGGCAAAGGTGTTCATTATACTTAAAATACAGGGTAAGAGAATTTAGATGTTTACTGAGACGAGTGTTGTGACCGAGTGTGCCTTCCCTCGGCCAAATTGCGGTCTTTATACCAACCAAAGCAACCAGCCTACTACCATCATCCGACCAACCCGGCCACGAAATGATAGTTTCAGTTTTTTTTTGTGCGCCGCTCCATCATCCTCCCGAACCCAACGAAACTACTAGGTACTAGGTAGGTATAGGGGGTACTACTAGGGGTACTCTCCCGAGGAGCCACCACAGCTCTCCGCGCACGCGCGCTCACTCCGGTAAGGTTTTTCTTCTTTCTCCGCGCGCGCGGGCACCACATACAATCCACAACAAACACCGTACAATTCGTCTTGTGTCTTGCGTGGTGCCCACAACCAGCAACCAGCACCTCCGACCCCCCGAAACGATGAAGACGACGACGGTGACGATGGAGACGAAACCGCAGAAGCCGTTGTTGGAGAAGGTACACCAACCAACCAACCAACCACCAAACCAACTTACCTACCTTCGACTTAGTATAAGATCTCCCAGTGCGCATCTTTCTCTCGGGTGTCTTCTGGCGATGGCGAAGGCGAAGGCGAAGATGATGACTATGGTGATGGTCTCGGGGTGGCGCTTTGGGGTGGGATTCCTCCGCCAGAAAGTGAAGGTACACCACGCCAACAACAGTCAGTCGGTTGGTACCTACCTATGATCGGTCGATTGGTCGATAGGTTCTTCAGTAGTTACGCTTGTGGGATATCTCGAAAGTCGAGAGGGTACCCCGGTGCGATCATCACCGGCGTTGCCGCCGCGCCGTTGTCATCTGTTGGCAGTTTAGCGGAGGCTCTCTGTTGGGGTAGGTAGGTAGGTACCGTTAAGCTGGGACAAATTGGTCGCTTCTTAAGGCTTTTTACGGCATCACCAACATCGGCAGCCATGTTGGATATGAGCCACAAAATTTCAAAGTGATAATTCTCTGCCATCAAAGCGAATATTCGTATGAAAAATTATCATCATATATGTACCTATGCTCACCCGCAGTGATTGCGATGATACTTTTTCTGGTGCGTTACTGCAGAATTGATAGTTTTTTATCACTTCAAAAATGCGAGGCGAACAATCATTGAAAAGCAAAAAGTCAATGATTCGTTTGAAAACTTAGTGATGCAGTAAGACACCTTAACAACTTTCAACCACATCTGACCGCAGAAGATCAAATAATTCTGAAGGAGTTTGTAGATCTCTCATGGTCTTAGCAGAGTTTTGGTTCAATTAGTGTTCAATTCAAAACACAGATTGTAATTGACAACCCGACTGTTTGAGAATTAGACTATATTGTGTGACCTGTAGATTTGCGTATCGAGTGAGTTTGTGTCATTGTAATTAACATGTTTAATGTTAATTTGTGCCAATATTATTGAATTATTTAGGCGCTTAAGAAGTTAATAATGGAGGAAAATGTGCCTCTTGGGCGGGCTCTGATAGGCCCTTAACCCGTTAACGCCCAAGGTGTCTCAGAATTTAAATCTTTAAATGGAATCTATGAAAATGGAAGTCTATGGCGTAGTTCCAAAAAGTTGGTCATTGTAGGTCCTAATTTTCTGATAATTCTCTCAAGTTCTATTTCAGCACAACTTCTACGCTATCGTTATATTCTGATCCGTATAGATATAATACAGCTCTAAACAAGTGAGAGAGATAATAACCACTCAAAAAGAATAGAAAAAAGGACTTATAAACTGGGACAGAAATCTTACCCGATAAACACCTAAAAGTATGCATGGCCCTTGTAATTTCATGTAGTTTCAACTGCAGTGTTCAACATTTCTCAAATTTAATTTTCTGAAACAAATCAAATAAAGAGTGCTCACTATGCGTAACATAACTAAACTTTAAAATACTGTAGAAGATAGATTTAAGTCCAACAATCATTGTTAATAATGTAATTGAGTTTTTCAATCGGTACCCCAGAAATTCTCTTTACGTACTCACCATATGTAAAATCTTCAGAAATAGTGCATGTTCTAAAAAGAAAATCGTGTTAAGTACTATTCCTTTTAATTCCACTAAGAATTTGTATCCTTTGACAGATCCGTATTTGGACCTCAACTATAAAGTCTATATCTTTGAAAGAATACAAGTTGGAATTCCTGCAGCAATCCTAGCAGGAACCTCTAAATCTAAAGGAATCCTTTACGGAATTCCAGCAGGGATCTTTGAAGGAACTCCAGCAGTAATCCCTAAAGAAGGAATGCTGACTAAAACACTTACAAAAACCGCTCAAGATTTTCCAAAACAATCCCGGTAGAAATTCCTGAAGGAATCCCGGAAGGATTTACTGAAGGAATTCTGAGAGGCATATCTGGTAGAATTCTGAGGAATCTCAGCTGAAAGCTTGGTAGGAATCCCTGAAATAATCACAGAAGAAATCCCGGGAGAAATTGCTGTATTAATCCCGAGAGGAATGCCTGAAAAACTCCCGAGAAGCCAGCAAGGATCATGGCTCGTAGAAAGAATTCCACTTGGATTCTCTGAATATATTTCGACAGAACACTTTGAAAGTTTACTAGGTTGAATCTGTGAAGTAATTCCAGCAGAAATCCATGAAAGAATGCTGGCTAAAATTTCTAAAAAAAAACCTTTCAGGATTTTCTAAAGCAATTCTGGCAGAAATTCCTGAATTTATTGTTGAAGGCATCCCGTAAAGAATACCTGATGGAAACCTTAGAAGGATCATGACAGGAATGCCGGTTGGATGCTGAGCAGGAATTCCTGTAAGAATCAAATGTCTCTATGATCTAGGATTGCCTTGAAAGTTTCTATAATTTAGACAAATCAATCAATCAATCAATAGCATTGCCTGGAATCCCTTAACCCTTTGAAGCCGGAATTTTTCCAAGCGTTCTTCTGGAGTTTTTTCTACGTTTTTCTGTAGTTTTGGTATTCAATAGTATAAAAACGGTAGACTATTATGCGGAATATTTTTTCTGGACATCCTAGGTCATCCAAACTATTCTTGAGTTTAGATCCTTAAGTCTATGGCTGTAACGGTAACTTCTTTCATTATACAAAGCTGCAATTTGTAATATATCATGTCCAGTAAGTCTTCTGAAAATTCAATAGACAGTAACAGATCATTCGGGATATCCTAGATCATCCAAACTGTTGTTGAGTCTAGATCTTAAAGTCTATGCGTGTAACGGTAACTGATTTCATTATACAAAGCTGCGATTTATAATCTATCATGTCCAGTAAGTTTTCTGAAAGGTAAATCGACAAGTTTATGGAAAACCGCCTTCATGATACCCATTCATAAAACCGGAACACTGAGTCATGTTGAAAACTACCGTGGTATATCGATTCTTTGCTGCCTCGGTAAAGTTTTTGAATCTCTAGTGCACGATATTGTGATCAATGCGGCTAAACCGCTAGTCTCGGAGTTCCAGCATGGATTTGTACCTCATCGCTCTACTACGACAAATCTACTATGCTACACTTCCGTACTATTCAACGAAATGGAACGTCGAATGCAGGTTGACTCAATCTACATAGACTTTTCAAAGGCGTTCGACACTGTTCCTCACAGGTACGCCGTTGAAAAACTCAAACATATTGGTTTTCCTGGTTGGTTTACTGAATGGCTGTTGTCGTACCTTTCTGACCGCAAAGCTTTCGTTAAAGTGAATTCTGCACGCTCGAATTCCTTTGACATTCCTTCTGGCGTTCCGCAAGGTAGTGTCCTAGGTCCCCTAATCTTCGTGCTATTCATCAACGATTTGTGCACTCGGATCTCCTCAGGAAAGCTGCTGTTCGCTGACGACATGAAAATGTTCCGAGTCATTGCCACAGTTCTAGATTGCCTTGCACTGCAAATTGACATAAACGAGCTGCTGTGTTGGTGCCAAGAAAACGGCATGAGCGTAAATATTAAGAAATGCAAGGTCATAACGTTTAGTCGTAAATGCAACTCAGTAATCCACCAGTACAAGATGGGATCCATGCAGTTAGAACGTGTGCAGTCAATTCGTGATCTGGGTGTGACCATCGACAGCCAACTTCGTTTCAACGATCACGTGTCCGTAACAACTGCGAAAGCATTCTCCATTCTTGGATTTATACGCCGTAATGCAGCGCACTTTACCGATCCATACACACTCAAGTCACTTTTTTGTGCCCTGGTGCGTAGCATCCTGGAATATGCAGCCCCGATTTGGAATCCGTACCACGCTTCGCAGATAATCCGCATCGAACGTGTCCAGAGACGCTTTATACGCTTTGCGCTTCGCAATCTACCGTGGAACGATCCTGAACGTCTTCCGGACTACCCAGCACGTTGCCGTTTAATTGATCTTGAACTGCTCTCCGATCGTCGAAAAAAGTTACAGCAGCTAGTCGTGTTCGATATTTTGGAGAACAATATTGACAGTCCAGATCTTCTGCTGCAACTCTCGTTAAATGCACCGATGCGTCAATTACGTCACAACGATTTCTTTATTGTACCTGGGCATAGAACAGACTACGGCCACAATAATCCCTTGAGCCCCTGCATACGGGTATTCAACGAAGTTAGCAGCTTATTTGAATTTGGTATGACAAAGCAAAATTTTAGGAATAAGTTATCAAATTAGATTAAGTATCAGTCTGTACGATTTATATCGAAGACAAAGTAATAACAATATCAAATCAGTCGGGATATCTTAGGTCATCCAAACTGTTCTTGAGTTTAGATCCTAAAGTCTGCGGGTGTAACGGTAACTGATTTCATTATACAAAGCTGCGATTTGTAATCTATCATGTCCAGCAAGTCTTTTGAAAGGTAAATAAACAATATCATATCAGTCGGGATATCCTAGGTCATCCAAACTGTTCTTGAGCTTAGATCCAAAAGTCTGCGGGTGTAACGGTAACTGATTTCATTATACAAAGCTACGATTTGTAATCAATCATGCCCAGTATGTCTTCTGGAAGGTAAATAGACAGTATCAGATCAGTCGGGATATCCTAGGTCATTCAAACTGTTCTTGAGTTTAAATCCATAAGTCTGCGGGTGTAACGGTAACTTTTTTCATTATGCAAATCTACGATTTGTAATCTATCATGTCCAGTAAGTCTTCTGAAAATTCAATAGACAGTATCACATCATTCGGGATATCCTAGGTCATCCAAACTATTCTTGAGTTTAGATCCACAAGTCTACGGGTGTAACGGTAACTGATTTCATTATACCAAGCTGCGATTTGTTATCTATCGTGTCCAGTAACTCTTCTGAAAGGTATATAGACAATATCAGATCAGTCGGGATATCCTAGGTCATCCAAACTGTTCTTGAGTTTAGATCCTAAAGTTTATGAGTGTAACGGTAACTTCTTACATTAAAAGTTATGATTTGTAATCTATCATGTCCAACAAGTCTTCTGAACGTTACAGTTGTTGTTTTCATCAACTAAGCTTCATAACAGTAAGGAGCCCATAATATCCCAAAAATATACAACAACGCGTATTGTTCCTCAAACTGCTTTGGCAAGTACAGTGGATTATGTAACACCTTAACGTAGTGGCAAAAGTTATTATCACAAGTGTAGACCTGAAGCTATGGTCTCCGGAGTAGTGATGTTGATCTGGAATATCTCAAAACTATCATTACAGATTACAGTCTAAAGTTCATTGTGAAACTAACTACTGTTACTATCAAGAGCTAAACTTTAGGATAGTTTGGACGACCCTCAATGTTCCAAAGGTTCATAAAAATATATAGTAGACTTTAGGTTGGTCCAGTCATCGCTATTGATTATGAAACGCTACTCAGTATGTCAGAAATAGCTGATGTTACGAGTGTTGACCTGAAGTTCTGATCTCACTGATAGTTTGGCTGACCTGGAACATTCCCATAGTGTCTCTAAATGACATTTCAGATTTCAAGAGCTGCATGGGTCTCAGCAGATCCTATGCTATTATTTATGGTGAAAACACAAAGCTTTTCTTGTAGATTTGAAGGGCTTCATTATAGAGCAGTCTGGACAACCGTGAATGTCCCAAAGGGTTATAATAAAAAAGTAGACTTCATATTGCTCCAGTAACTGCGGTTGATTATGCAGCGTTACTCAGTATAACAGATATGGATACTGTTACGAGTGTAGACCTGAAGTCCTGAACTCCAAGGAAGTTTGGCTAACCTGGAATATCCCTGTAGTGTCTCTAAATGCCATTTCAGATTTCAAGGGCTTTGCGAATCCCAGCAGGTTATGCAATACTATTATTTATGGCGAAAACACATAAAGTTATTCTTGTAAATTTGCAGGACTTCAATATAGAACAGTTTGGACAAACCTGAATGTCCCAAAGGTTTATAATAAAAAATGGACTTCAGATTGGTCCAGTAACTGCGGATGACTATGTAGCGTTTCTCAGTATAACAGATATGGATACTGTTACGAGTGTAGACCTGAAGTCCTGAACTCCAAAGTAGTTTGGCCGACCTGGAATATCCCTGTAGTGTCTCTGAATGACATCTGAGATTTCAAGAGCTTCGCGGACCCCAGTAGATTATACAATACTATTATTTATGCTGAAAACACATAAAGTTATTCTTGTAGATTTGAAAGACTTTATTATAGAACAGTTTGGACGACCCTAGATGTCTCAGAGGTTCATAATAGACTTCAGATTGCTGCAGTAACTGTGATTGATTATGTAGCGTTTCTCAGTTTAACAGATATGGATACTGTTACGAGTGTAGACCTGAAGTCCTGAACTCCAAGGTAGTTTGGCTGACCTGGAATATCCCTATAGCGTCTATAAATGACATTGTAAATGTCAAGAGCTTCACGGATCCCAGTATCTTATGCAATGCTATTAATTGTGGCGGAAATACATAAAATTATTCTTGTAGATTTGAAGCACTTCACTACAGGACAGTTTGGAACACCTAGAACACAGAGAACAGACATTTAAGCTCGAGCAAAAATACGTCGAAATCGTGTGTACAGGATTTAAGTGTACCTCAACGCCACCAACGGAGACTGCCCCACTTATAAAGTAGATCTGACCTCGCGATGGCAGTGTTCATCGTTAAAATACACTAGCCCACAAAATGACACGAGCGCCAAACGGCCAAAAACGGCGAGCACTGGAAACAAAAATGACAACACAACAATGTAAGTGATGGAACGCTAGCGCCACGCAACGGGGACATAACCACATACTTTGATATGACCGTTACAAAGTTTTACACAAGGCAGAAAGCAAAGATAGACGTCTGTTCTCTGTGCCTAGAACATCCCAGAATATAAAACAGCTTTTGATATTCTTGATGAAGGCTAAAAGGATACATATAAACGAGACCCACATCCAAGTTTAGCTTTTAGAACAACTGGTATGTCAATTATTTCATTTTTTTCAAATTTCATGGTGTTCAGGATGTTCTTGGTTATCATTAAAGTCCCAAATACAAATATCCCAATTTTTCCCTAATAGAGGACTCAATTTGCAACAAATTTGCCGAAGACAGTATTCTGTTTTATCGAATTGGTGAATTTATACAGCCGTTTCTATGTTGGGGTCATATATGACCCGTCCGGCTCCAAAGGGTTAAGGAATCACATCAGGAGTCCTGGAAGAAATTTTTGAAGAAATCCCTGAAGGAATGCAGAAAAGAATAACTTAAAGAATCCTTTCAGGATTCTCTAAAGCAACCTCTGTAAAAATCTCTGAAGAGAACTCCGGGGCAGTATCTGAAGGAATCCTGGGAGGAAACCAGGAAAGATTCTCGAAAGGAATACCTGAAGAAATCCCAGAAAGAATTTCTGAAGGTATGTCGCAAAAAGCATCTCTCTAGCCTCTACATACTGTCTTCTCTGTCCTCTATCATACTTACTTACCGATCAGGCTAAGGACGGGGTGGCCTCTGCTGTACATAGTAGCCGCCTCCATTCCACTCGGTCCATGGCTGTTTGTCTCCAGTTCCGCACTCTGCGTAGGGTCCGCAGATCGTCCTCCACTTGGTCGACCCACCTAGCTCGCTGCGCTCCACGTCTTCTTGTACCGGTCGGATGACTCTCGAGAACCATTTTAGTCGGGTTGCTATCCGACATCCTGATGACGTGACCCGCCCACCGTAGCCTCCCGATTTTCGCAGTATGGACGATGATTGGTTCTCTCAGCAGCTGATGCAGCTCGTGGTTCATTCGCCTTCTCCAAGTCCCGTCTTCCATCTGCACTCCGCCGTAAATGGTACGCAACACCTTCCGTTCGAAAACTCCAAGAGCGCGTTGGTCCTCTGCACGTAGGGTCCATGTTTCGTGCCCAGTCCATAGAGGACGACCGGTCTAATCAGCGTTTTGTTAACTTCGGGTTACGGCGAACTTTATTCGATCGTAGAGTTCTGCGGAGTCCAAAGAAGAACGATTTCCTGCCACAATGCGCCTCTGAATTTCTCTGCTGGTGTCGTTGTCGGCGGTCACCAGTGAGCCCAAGTACACGAATTCTTCAACCGCCTCGATTTCATCACCGTCGATATGAATTCGGGGTAGCGGGCGCGGTGATTCCTCCCTGGAGCCCTTTGTCATTATGTACTTTGTCTTCGACACATTAATGACTAATCCGATTCGCCTGGCTTCACTCTCTTGTACACAGTTGCAAACACCAATTTTGCAGAGTTATTGTCTGGTATTCCTTTCCCACCGTATCTTTCCTACCGTATCCCACCGTGTCCACTGCTCAGGTGGTCCGCAAAGTACACAAATTGACTGGATTTCGTTAAATCGTACCCCGGATCGTCGTAGGCATGTGAGTCCGTCACCATGTCACAGTCCCCAAAGAGATTCAAACGAACTAAAATGCTCGCCCGAAATTCTTTTGCACAACGTCCAGCTTCCCAGAAAAGCCGTTCTCGTCCATGATTTTCCATAACTCCGTGCGGTCGATACTGTCGTATGCCTTGAAGCCGGTGATGCGTCTTAAGCGTTTGTCGTACGGTACCTAAATTTAGAACCTAAAACTCCATTAACATACGCCATCTTGAATTTTGAGCCGCCATCCACCATCTTGGATATTATGGTCGCCATTTTTGGACTCGAGACATCTTTTTTTGTCTTTATTAAAGAGGCTTTCAGCCAGACGCTGGTTCACCTCTCCTCAGACATCTTCCTCAAACCAAATATACCCATATTGTATGGTTTTAGAGAAAAAAAAACACCATTAAATATACGCCATCTTGAATTTAGAGTTGCCATCTTGGATTTTGGACCACCATATTGGATATCCTGGTCGCCATTTTTGGACTCCGGACATCTTCCCCAAACTAAAATATACATATATTGCATGGTTTTAGGGCCTAAAACTCCATTAAAAATACGCCATCTTGAATTTAGAACTGCCATCTTGTATTTTTGACCAGCATCTTGGATGTTTTGCTCGCCATTGCTGGGATCATCTTCATACAAAATATACCCATATGGTATTAGGGCCTAAAACTCCGTTAAACATACGCCATCTTGAATTTTGAACCGCCATCTTGGATATTCTGGTCAGCCTTTTTGGACTCCAGACTTCTTCCCCATACTAAATATATCTATATTGCATGGTGTCACAGCCTAAAACACCACTTAACAGCCAACATCTTGAATATTAAGCTGCCATCTTGAATTTTTGGCGGATATCATGGAATTTCTGGTCTCCCGTGTGGATTTCCGCACAAAATTCGTCAACCATGCCGCATGCCGCATGATGGGGCTTGGTTTAGTTTTATATATGGCCAGTTCTACCGGTGCTGGTCCGGACCACTGAAATGGCCATAACTCCGGAACGCCTTGACCGATCCGGACTTTTTTAAATAGCAAACAATGCGGTAAAATTACGGTTTGATTCGAGCTATAATCCAAAAAATCGGTTAATAGGAAGTGCCTTAGAAGTGAGTGAACTTATTTTGCGTACAGACATACATACATACTCACATACATAAACACAAACAGACATCATCTCTATTCATCGAGCTGAGTTGATTGATATATGTGACTCGACTCTCCGAGCCTTCTATCGAAAATTCGTTTTTGAGTGAACATGTAGCCTTTCAGTACACTTTGCTGTACGAGAAAGGCAAACATAGGCAGGAATTCACGTCTGCAATAAATTCTGGACGAATTATTGTAGGAATCTTTTGATGGATTAATTTTTAGATAATATCTAGTAAAATTTTCAGAAAGGGTTTCTGGGAGATGTTCCTGCTGAAGTACTTCGAATTATTCCAAATTGAATTATTGGAACAATTTCTAGTAGAATTCTTGAAGGAATATATGAAGAAATACTCGAAGAAACCTTTAAAGGAACACTTGCAGAAATACCTAAAAGGATCTCTGTTGAGAATCCTTTGGGAATCCCTGGAGGAATCCTCGAAAAAAGCACTGGAACAATAATTGGAGGATCCTCTAAAGATGTCCCAGGAGAAATTCCCGGAGGAATGTTTGGTGAACATAATTTCTTTAGATAACTTTTCTGGAGCTTTGAATTATTTATAAACTTAAAGTCGGCTCGAATTAGAAAAAAAACTGTCGGCCAGGGGGGGGGGGCACGGCCCCGCTCTGGCCCTTTTGGATACGCCCATGCTTCCAGGCAGCCTTTGAAAAATCTCGCCATCAAGTTATGGGACATTTCTCAAAAACAAAAAATCCATCTTTAATTGTTCGAGGAGTCTTAAGGAATCCTCCTTACCAAATTTCTCCTGGTATAACATCGAGAATTCTTACAGAGGTTCCATCAAGGAACTTTTTTAAGATTCTATAAAAAATTCTCCAAGGATTCCTAGTGGAATTTTGTAAGGGATTCGTTGGAGACTATTCTTTTTAGGGATTCCTTTAGGATTTCATCCACAGCTTCTATAGGCAAGTTATTTCAACAAGAGCTTCTATTCGGCTTTCTCTGAGAATACCACTCAAGAATAGTTTTGGGAATGCTTCAAGGATTTCATCAGAATTTTATTCTAAAATTATTACAAAGGATGAATTTTAATTATGAATTCATTCAATTGTGTATTATCCCATCTTAGCCTTGAAAGGAATAAAACTAATCCATGATTTTTTTAAGTATCATATATGGCTACGACCATGTGTGATATTTTTCTCAAAAAGCGAAATTCTTAACATTTTATTTGTGGCGGAAAATTGAGAATTTCTTGCTTTATTGTAAAGTTATGACTTTCTAAATTGTGTGTGTATTTTTCTAGAAACTGCCCCTTAATACTATTTGTTAACACCAGCAACCCAGTGGTAGCATCGGAGCAGTCCATGGCAACCAAGCGACAGTTAGCAACCAAACAAGCAACTGTGAAAATTAAATCCTCTGTTCATTCCATTACTAGCTCTCGTACAGAACACACTAAATAAGTTTAAATAAAGATTGTTTGAAATATAACACTATTTTTTATTGTTTTTAGTTACGCAAATGATTTGTATTATTTTCTATAAAGTATATCGTCTCAAGATGCCAATCATGGAAGAAAGCTATTATTTACCTACAAAGCGGTGACGTTCGAAAAATATTTTAAGCCACCTTTCTCCTCCCCCCCTTCACTTTTTCCTTGCTACGACTATGCCAAATCTTTTCAAGGTGGCTTACAGGGGTGAAATAGTAAGAATATTTTTTTATAACTGAGAAATAAGTATCTACTATGGATTATGTGTACTGATTTGAGAACTCAGTTTCTCTGTCCCTTGTAAACTCATATCACTGGCTACGCCTATGTGTGATATTTTTCTCGATAATGCAAGATTCTTCTTCTTCTTCTTCTTTATGGCTCTACGTCCCCACTGGGACTTGGCATGCCTCGCTTCAGCTTAGTGTTCTTTGAGCATTTCCACAGTTATTAATTGAAGGGCTTTCTTTGCCTGCCATTGCATGAATTTGTATATTATGAGGCAAGTACAATGATACACTATGCCCAGGGAGTCAAGAAAATGTTCCCGACCGGAACGGTAATCGAACCCGCCGTCTCCGGATTGGCGATCCATAGCCTTAACCACTAGGCTAACTGGAGACCCCATAATGCAAGATTATTAGCTTCTAATTTGTGCAACAAAATTGATTTTTTGTTACTTTATAGTCAAGTTATGATTATTTGAAATTTTTGGACAATTTTCGAAGAAATGCCTCTTATTACTGTTTTTTCCTAGCTCCGCCCATGATTTTTCCTTGGAAGTACCTAACCGTGGAAGAAAATCATGATTTGCTTGCAAAATGGCGCTGATAAATTTTCATATGTTGCACGAAGCCTTAGGGGCCGTCCATATACCACATGGACAGAAAAATCGTGATTTTTTACCCCCTCCCCCTTCTTCGTGGACAAGCGTGGACTTTTCACCGACCCCTACCCCCTCCCCTAATGTCCACGTGAACTTCAGAAAAAAAACAATATTCCTTTTTTTTTATTTTCAAAAAAACTGATTTTTCAATTCGTTTTAATTTTTTTTTCAGAATAGGATGCATTAAACAAAATATATTTCTTAATTTTATATATTACGAATATCATCGTATTTCAAATTATCTACACTGGCTACCACGGCTCTCTGAATGTTCAACCCATGATTGTCCCATATTTTTAGATGACTTTTATGCTTTTGTATTATGAAAAATATCAAAAATTATGTTTTTTTAAATCGTTGCAAAAAATGATTACAGCAACATTTCGAAAGTGCATAGTGTAGTTTCAAAACTCACCCATAGTGATATGATTTTGACTTTAAAGTGCCATAATAGTTATTTATGTAACGAGTTGCAAAAAGCTGATTTTTTCAGCAAGAGTCGTACATTTATCCAACGAGGCTTGCTGAGGTGGATAAATACGAAGAGTGCTGAAAAATTAGATTTTGCAACGAGTTTCATACGATTTTATGCAATATTTTTTTCATAAATATTATGCAACTAATGTTTATTATGCAAATAATTTTAGTTGCATAATGAACCGGTACTAATAAGTAGGTCATTATGATACTGCAATGAGTAGTATAAAATAGAAAAGAAAAAGAAATTGCAAAGTTTCTTTATTTGGAAGTATTAACAGATAAGTATTTCAAAACTTTGAAGTAGTATTAAAAAGTGATAAACCTCTAAAAATTCATTTATAATTTTATCGTAAATTCTGATAGAAACTCCATCACTGTGACGATCTACGCTTCATTTTGAAACTCCAGAATTTTGTTTAGTATTTTTTACTAAAAAGTTCGAAATCCTGATAATATTTCAAGAAATTTTGCTATATAAATTTAGAAATGTGCATGAAATGTTATGATTTCATCCTTTGAGTATCCGTCGCCAACTAAAAACAAGTAATTAAATAAAAATTATATAATAGATAAACTTTTATGAATAAGAATCACATCAGACGACAGAATTTATTTCGCTGATGATTTTTTTTTCTCTTAAATCAATATTGTCCACGTGGACATTTGACAAACCCCCACCCTCCTCTTCGTGGACAAGCGTGGACTTTTCTCAAACCCCCTCCCCCCTCTAAGTTGTCCACGTGGTATATGGACGGCCCCTTAGGCCTTTACGCCTTCTTGTACCAACCGGATGGTTAGCAAACACAAACTTTGCAGGGTTATTCCCTTACTTCCCTTCCGAAGGAAGAACTCACATTTTGCGAGTTTGTCGGGAGTGGGATTCGATCCCAGGTCCTCGACGTGATATTCAAGTGTTCTAACCATCACACCAGGTCCGCTCCTGCAGGGTTCTGGTCCGGCATTATTGCAACATGCACTGCCCACCCTATCCGTCCAGCGTTAGCCACTTTCTGGATGTTGGGTTCACCGCAGAATGCAGCGAGCACGTGGTTCATCCGTTGCCGGCGCATATTTCTCAGGGTGAGGCTGATACAGTCTCATTTGATCAATTATTCAGGATTTTTGAGTAATAACTATAAATCTTTGAGAGAAAGCTCAATTTTGATAAAACGTTTGTCTATGCTGATCAGTTTGGCCCCGGTTCACGGTATTCAAGTATTTCTCCACCATCAACCAGCGCAGCGATATGACCAGCTGAGTTGCAAAGTCCTCCAACAACGGTCAACCGTCCATCCTGAAGAGGGCTATGGAATGGGTTTTTTTTTTGGACATCCCCGCGTTCGCCCTGAGGGAACAACTGTATAGGCACCAAAAGCAACCATCGCAACACATTGCACGCAACGCAACGGGTAATAAATTGTCGATAAGTATAGACGTGAGCGGACATCGTCGCCTCGCCGCCATCATACATCGCAGTCACCACAATCTCCCACGCTGGTCTCTTCGTGGTCGTGGACGATCGTCACTTACCTACATATCAGTCGGATTAATAGGCAAGAGGTCACAGCCAGCTGGAGTCAGATAGCCAACAAAAACGGCACCAGTATTTTTAATTTGCCGAAAAAAAACGCAAGAATGACCCATCATGACAAACATGAGGCAATAAACAGCAATAAGCCATGCGCGTTATGCAAGGACGTTGCCGAAGACGCGACAGTGCAGTCCCCAATCACAACCGGCTGATCAAACCTGATGTGTGCAGTTAAACTCAAGTTGGCATGTTGGCTTGGCATATACCTAGTGGCGGTTCATCAGTGATTTGCTGTTTGACAAGTGTTTATGTGATTAAGGTTTTATTGTTGTCATTTTGTGTGCCGACGCAAAGAAAAAGGTAGCGTCTTCACAAACCGGTGCAATGCGGCGATGTATCATTGGATTTGCGCAAACGGCATGAAATGTCCATGTGATTCCATTATATTATCCATGACCGTTCGCCGCTTCACGACTTTGATTCGATGCATGCCGGTTAAACGCGAAATTTTATGTTCATGATAAGAATGTAACTAGATCCTCGGCTTTTAAAACTTTGAGGTTTCTTTATTTCTCTTTTCTTTCTTCTTATTTTTCTCCTTTATCTTGTTCTTTTAGTTCTTCTTCATAATTATCTTATTCTTACTTCTATAGTTCTTCATTATAATTACTTAATTTTCTTCACATCCAGTCAAGTACAGTTTTCACATGAAGTCAAGAAAATTTCTCAAGCAGAACGGGAATTTAGCTCACCGTCTCCAGAGTGGCGATCCAAAGTCGTAACCACTAGGCTACGAGGAGACCCTTTTCTGGAGGCTTCTTCGTCCTCCTACTTACCATTTTCAACTATTTTTTTATTTGTTTTAATAACATCTGCAGCTATTGATTCAAGAACGGTTACATCGTGAGTGGAATAGGGTATTTTGGTCAATATTGGTACCATAAATAAACCTCAACTTCCAGCTCTAATCTGGTTTTTTACTAGAGAACTTTCACCGGAAGACAAAGGCCCACGATTTTCGACAACTGTATGCAATGGAGTAGCACTGTATTGTATAGCCACAACTGTAAAGGAATAGCTACATATTCAGCATGACCATGCTGAGGGTGACGGGTTCAATTTCTGGTCGGTCCAGGAACTTTTCGTAATGGAAATTTGCTTGACTTCATTGAACATAGAGTATCTTCGCGCCTGCCACACGATATGCACATGCATAATGGTTATTGGCAAAGGATGCTGTGCGAATAGAACACTATAGAAGCAGGCTTTGTCTCAGTGAGGACGTCACGCCAAGAAGAAGAAGATGGTGTGCAGAATACCAAATCATTGGTAAAGAAAATTTAACGAGGATTACATAGGGCTTGTTCACAAATGTCATAACGCTGGAGGGGGTGGTTGGTCCTTCACGGTGTTACAGTTCGAACAAAAATATGTTTTCCTAAAAGAAAAGGCCTATTTTGGCGTTATGAAATTTGTGAATGATGCCCATGTTGGTTTTTTGAGAACTAAGGGCCTATTCTGACCAATGTCTACAGTCCATCAAATCATTTAATTTTTTAGGTATTTCGGATTATAACTATGATTACTACGTACACTGCTTATAACCATACCATAACCGTCCCATAACCCAGCAAATATGGGACTACACTGAAAATATTCTACACGTTCGAGCCACATGTTTCAAACATGAATTTTCACCACTTGGAAAAAATCTGAATTTAACGTGTCAAACCAGTCATAAATCTACTTTTCGAAATCATGTGTAAAACACGTTAGTTTGGCATCCTAAGTTTCAAATTTGTTAGAATATCAGTACCAGGCACCCAGCTGCGGGTCCCTGTTCACCAAAAAATAAAGTATAGGACATACTTAACGCGGGCGAGTTCGGTGATGTACATTACATTACACTAGTTTACAGCATTTTTGAACTCGGTAAGCTGATGATCATTTTTGGTGTAGAATCATGCCCTGAGTTCGAAAACGCGAAAGAAAAAAATTACAGTAGAGCGGAATTTTTTTCGACTTTCCATACAAGGTTGATGATTTGAAATCGATTTTTGTTCTATTTTTAAGCAAAGTCGCTAACTTCAAACATCTCATTCTCCGTAATCAATGCTCCGATTGAGCTGAAATTTTTACTGTAACTCGCCTACATATGATATGTCAAATAAACGTCGAGAAAGAATTTTTAAGTTAATTATTTCTTATTTAAAAAAATACATTTATTCAAAAAAATTTGGGAATTTTGCTAAAATTTAAGAAGATTGTCCCTAAAACTCGCCAATATCGTGAATTTCATCAATCTGACGCAAAACCTGTATTCAGATGATCGAATGGTATTGTATTCAGCTTTCAATTTATGGAAAAAGATTTAAAATTGGTTGAACAAAACGCAATATATTTGAATTTTAGTAAATTACATATTTTGAAAAGTTGTAAAACTCGATATTGAGCTAAAACTCAAAAACTGTTCCACTTAAAATTTTTTGAAGGTCGGTTTCGAAATCAGCACTAAATTGTGCTTCAAAAATTTTGGTCGTTGACAGAAGTTCACGACTTTCATTTTATTTTGTAAACTTGTGTTATAGGCGAACCATTTCCATTATCGATACATAAACATACTGCCAAACACGATAAAATCGTGTGTAAAAGACAGTGGTTTAGAACCTCAACTATTCAACATCTGATTCAAAAGAATTACACGTTAATATAGCGTGCTGTTTTGAACGATACATTAACGTGTAAAAGAACATGGATGAGGCGTGTCGATTATTTTCAGTGTAATATCACAAGTTTACAAAATAAAACGAAAGTCATGAACTTCTGTCATCGACCAAAATTTTTGAAGCACAATTTAGTGCTGATTTCGAAACCGACCTTCAAAAAAATTAAAGTAGAACAGTTTTTGAGTTTTAGCTCAATATCGAGTTTTGCAACCTTTTAAAATATGTAATTTACTAAAACTCAAATATATTGCGTTTTGTTCATCCAATTTTAAATCTTTTACCATGAATTAAAAGCTGAATACAATACCATTCAATCATCTGAATACAGGTTTTGCGTCAGATTGATGAAATTCGAGATATTGGCGAGTTTTAGGGATGATCTTCTTAAATTTTAGCAAAATTCCCAAAATTTTTTGAAGAAATGTATTTTTTTCAATAAGAAAAAACCAACTTAAAAATTCTTTCTCGACGTTTATTTGACATATCATATGTATGCGAGATACAGTAAAAATTTCAGCTCAATCGGAGTATTGATTACGGAGAATGAGGTGTTTGAAGTGAGCGACTTTGCTTAAAAATAGAACAAAAATCGATTTCAAATCATCAACCTTGTATGGAAAGTCGAAAAAATTTCCGCTCTACTGTAATTTTTTTCCTTCGCGTTTTCGAACTCAGGGCATGATTCTACACCAAAAATGATCATCAGCTTACCGAGTTCAAAAATGCTGTAAACTAGTGTATACGATCATAGGCAGTACATACACTGAATTAAACTTTCTTGAACGTCGTTTGGAAAACTTGTAATAGCCAAGTACACGAGAGCCAAGCGAGAGCTATTGAGATCCAACATTGTGCATCAGAAAATGTAATAATGACGGTGGGTCTCGGGTGCGTTTTAGATGCGTTTCATGGGTGTTTCAAGGAGATCAAGGGGATTTCAGAGGAACTTCAGGTGGTCTCAAGAGCGTTTCAGGAGTTTTCAGATGTGCCAGAAGACCTCAGGGGCGTTACAAGGCATCCCAGCGGGTTTCAGAAGGCACAGAGTTTCCGAGGGTCTTAGGGAGTTCCAGGGGATCTCAGGAGGTTTTAGGGGGTTTCGGATTATTTTAGGGGAGTTGGGTATCTCTGGGGCATTACAGGAGGTCTTAGGGGTGTTTTAGAGGGTCCCAGGAAGTTTCAGGGCGTAACTGGAGGTCTCATGAGCTTTTTGCCTTTCTCGTACACTAAGTGTAAAGGCTATATGTCCATTAGTATGGGAAAAACATCAAATTCTCGCTCCAGTCGACTTTTTAGATCCCATTTAAGTCCCATATGAACTGTGCCAAATTTCAGCGCAATCGGTGAAACTATAATTTAGCGCAAGCGGTTCATTGTTTGCATAGGATTTACTATTGGAAAAGTAACACTTTCAGATAAAAAATCCCAGAGGTCGTCCCTTGTCTCCTTAATTCAAATCGATCAATGCTTCTTGTAGAAAAATCATTTATGAAACTTTCCTTCGAAGACCGCAAAACGATTGGATGCTAGTGGAAAAAGTTATTGATTTATTAGGCGCTGTCCATAAACTACGTAGACTTTTTTTCAGCCATCTCAGACCCCCCCCTCCCCCCTCGTAGACTTTTGTTCATACAAAATTTTCGAAATTTGTATGGAGCGTAGACTTTGGTCAGACCCCCCCGTCCCCCCCTAAGAGTCTACGTAGTTTATGGACAGGCCCTTACCAATTAGTGATCCAACGAACGGCTTTTTGTTTTGTTTTATTAGCAGCACTGTGACATATGACATTGAAAGGCACGCCATCGAAAACATTCTTAATAGGGTTTTTTGCCCTATTCCCGGCACAACATGTAAACAAAATTATTTAGAACTTAAATTCACAACGAAACGACTGTTTTCAACCACTTCTTCCGTCTGAATCAGATACCTTATTGATTGAACTTGTTGTTAACAGTGATTGTTGTGAAGATTTTCTGCCGGAAAGTTGATTTTGAACGAGTTTACTGCACCTAGTCCAGCACCAATTCTCGGCATCAGTGCCGAACTTCCAGCAAAACCAAATGGGAAATCACTTGGGCACCCATCTTTGTGCTGCCGAAGTGCACCCGTCTGCGAGTAATACTTGTTGTGAGCACTTGTGCGGCTTCAGAGTGAAAGTGTAGCTCACTGACTGAGTGTGGATTCCGTTGCGAAAAGGTTGCGGGAGACGAATACCTACGGAAGGGCGTTTGGAAAATATGCGGCAAGTGATATTTTGATTTGTTTTGCTGTGAGGTGCCGGAAATTGACGCGGGTGCCGAAGTAGTTCGAAACCCTATTCAAAAAATCACGCAAGCAAAAACTACGTTTGAGCGAGTACTTTCTTGAAAACGTATACAACTTTGTGTAAAAGAGTCACTGTGGAGATAGCAAATTGGGAGGCATGTGAGTTCACATGATTAGGCACTGTTTTCCTTCAGCCATCCTCAGACAATTTCGATCACCGCAGCAACTTTCACCTCCTTTACTGCTGGGCGATCAAGTACCTTCTCCGACCTTCTGAAGGTACGTGATCGCCAGAGAAGAGAAGGGCATCTTAGAACAAATCGACCTCACGAAAAGTGATAAATTTTTGACGTCGAAAATCGACCTGATTTATTTTGTTTCTGCTCATTTCGTTTCCATCGTGTCTAAACGTCAAAACAACTGCATGGCTCAAAGTATGTTGATTACTTTCAGGTACAGCGGCCGTTCGCTCGTTGCAACATGTTTACATTGCAACGAGCGAATGCCATTCGCTAATTGCAACATCAGTTTGACACTAAAGTGCATCGAAATGCACTACCAGCATGACTGACAGCACAAATTTGACACTTATTGCTTTTTAATTGCAAAAACGTGTCAAATTTTGCAATTAGCGGACTTGCAACCAAAAAGCGTTGCAATGAGCGGGTTTGCAACGAGCGAACGGACGCTGTATAACCAAAATTAATGAATAAATGACGTCATATCGATGATTGATTCTTTTATTTTTTGATAATTTGTTTCATTGCGAGCATATCAATTGTTGTTTCGACCACTATGGCAATAATATGGTAGACGTACCAACAAAGTTTCTGCAATTGCAAGGTGTTATAAAGCATAATAATGGTGTCTACCCATTTTTCTAAATTACCATACGCATATTTCCCGCATTTTTGTATCGCGTACCCTTTTTACGGTTTTAATGAATAAGCAACGTTGATTGTGTCCCCGAAATACACTCTAGTTGAACACAATCTTTTTGCGAATCAATTTTTGAATTGGTATACCTGCCACCAAAATACTTACTCTGTCGTGTCAACACGGTTGAAATTTTCCGTGTAAAAAGTGTGGTTTCAACCGCAAGGTGTCGCGACCAACAGCATGAAATTTTAATCAATTTCTGACTCGGGAGAGGACCTTCTCTTCTCTGTGATCGCCCAGCAGTAAAGTAGGTAAAAGTTGCTGCGGTGATCGAAATTGTCTGAGGATGGCTGAAGGAAAACAGTAAGCCGAAACGTCACAACGTTAAACCAATAGTTTTCATTGGCTCACTGAGAAACATCAATAAAACAGATAAATAACATATGTTATTTCCATCACATTTGTATATCCCAAAAACAATCACTCA
Source organism: Aedes albopictus (assembly GCF_035046485.1). Classification (NCBI taxonomy): domain Eukaryota; kingdom Metazoa; phylum Arthropoda; class Insecta; order Diptera; family Culicidae; genus Aedes; species Aedes albopictus. The sequence goes on along the minus strand of NC_085138.1, from coordinate 22,344,765 downwards.
CTTGATTGGACGAATAGTTCGAAAGTTATAAGTAGGAAGATTGTGAACTTCATTTTGTAGAAACGATTGAAGTTTCTAACGTGAAATGATGATAATGAGTTGTTTTTATCGATAAACTCTAAGTAAGAACAAAGAAATACAATTTTGGAATAAGTGAATTCTAAGTTTTTAAATCAATCATGCGTTTTATCGTTTTGAACAAGCGTCATTTCCGCGTGAGCATCCCTATCAAACAGATTCGGATTTCCTTTATAGTGCTTTATCTGACGATAGTGTTTGCCATCGATTCAAAACAAATCGATATCCATCGATATCGAAAATCTCTCACTGGTTGACCGGGTTGTTTCAGGCAATTTGGCCGATAGAACCCTCAAGACGAATAGAACAATCCTGTCGATAATACCCAAAGGACGAACAATGTTTTCGTTACATGGAACTACGTTTTGTATGACTTCCAATACTTTTGAGTTGTAATTTTACACAAATGATGTATCTATACACGCGAAAACATTAGATCGATTACAACCAAAACAGTACTGATGTTTTAATTTAGCCAAAAAGTATACCAAATTACCAAGTAGTGAATGTTATGGAACATGGAGAAAGCAAAAGTGGAACTAAATAATTATAATATGGAATTTGTTTATTCTACCTATTTTGCTTGTTGACCTTAGGGAGCACCTATTAAGTACGTCACGATAAAATTGGAAATTTTCAACCCTCCCTGCCTCCTCCAAAAGTGACGATTAAGTTAATGGATGACCCCCTTATGTGATAGATTCCATTTCATTGCTTAAAATAAAAAAATGAGGAATATAACTAAATTATATCTACAGCTGTTATAATTTCTACATTTGATATAATTGTGATAGATTAAAACAAAATCACTAACGACAAATCAAGTCTATTATACGTCAACGAGCTCAATGTGACGTCATACTACCCCGCTCGTGTGCGTCTGACAAACAAGGATTTGAATGAGGAAACTGGAAATACGTGGAACCAGTAAAGCTTTTATCACCACCCTCTTCAAGTGTTGTGGTGGCCTCATTGGTAAAGGCGTCAGATTGCTACCGATGGTAGGTGTCTTAGTTCAAATCCCGTTCGGATCCGACAATTTTATAACGTACTGGAAACTATTTTTTTATGTTACTTACTTTTTTCTAAAAATATAATAACACACTTAAAAATATTTAAAAATGAGTATAAAAATTTAGTTTTTACCCCAAAAGCTTGTCAAGGAATTATAACACAATTTGTAATAATTTTGTTAAATTCTATCATATTTCATGGAACAAGTTCTGTAATATTTTTGTTATGATCATAACAAAAGTTATTACATTTTTGTTCTTTTCTTGTGGGAACTTTGTTAGAATTTTTGTTATTTTAACCACTAACCACAGACAAACAGACGTCTCACTCTACTCACTTCTCATCGTTTCCCTTTTTAACGGATTATTTAAATATTCCGTAGTTCGCAAATCGCTCGCTCATGGCGCTCACATCGATTTTGCTCCTGTTTGACGTTTGCTCACTACTGCCATCTACTCAGTGGGTTTGCGTACCACAGCATAATTAGCATTGGGCGATTGGGTTTGCGTGACGATGATTTTTATCGCATTTTGTTCCAAGTGATACGTCTGTTTGTCTGTGTACTAACGGTACGTGTTTTATAACAACCCTTGTTATAAAAATTTATCGTAACAAAATAACACAGCTTGTAATAATTTTGTAATGTCCATCTAGTCGGGATGTCAGCCAGACGAACATCACAGATGTGATAATCGACAATGCGTTTCAAGCATTTCAGAAAGAACTAGGTAACCAGATACAACGGACGCACCCTTTCGGGATAAAACTATGGAGTAATTTCACGCCATGAAAACTACAAGAGTTCAAAACAAGTTTGAAATACTCAAATCCCTCTGGAGAAAAATAGGACAAAACCCCATTTGCTCCTGGAGATTTGAAGTAAGCAGAGCTTTTTAGGGCCCACTAAGTCGATTATATAGCTATAATTCTCAAGCAGAAGCTAGAGATTCGTAACTATACAAAAGAATGGATTTTCCGAAGATATTTTGAAATTGAACAGATCAGAGTTCCATTCAGGAATACCTCGTTAAGTGTAGAATTAGCGTTTAAGTTAAAATACACGTTAATATAAACATAAAAAAGGAATACCTCTTGTGGTCCGCACAGATCGCAGAGGACAAGCTTCTTTCAAAGCAATAGTTATGGTATACCACAATGGAGGGCGTTGTAGGTACAAAACCACAATGAAACTCTCTTGGAGTAGTAATGGAGGCGAGTTATCCATAAAATGTGGTCGCAACCAATTAGTACAGGTTCCCTAGTTTGTTGAGCAGGGTCGCCTGAATATGCAAATTTTTGCGAAGGAACACTTAAATTGCAAAGAAGGTCAAATGGAGACTTATCATCTGACACATCCCAACCAGTCAACTCATGACAAATTCTGCTCATGCAGGAGTTGGGTTAGGTGCAATTCTATATTAAGTTATCCATGAACTGTACTACCTAAGTAATCCATCCAACTGAAGCATCTAAAATTAATGTTTGAGCTACTTCAGATGATGTAATCATCGTAGCAATACTGCCAAATACCAGCGAAAAGATGCTGAAAACAAGAGCTTACTTGAAGGCATCCATAAAGAAATGTTCAAACATACTGGTAAACATATTCTCGTGCTCGAGGCACGACACTTCATTTAAAATGAAAGAAGCAAAACTGGGTTCACAAGGTACAGAAGTTACCCTACGAAAATGAACTTTTTTAAGTAGAGCCACTTGGGCTACGCACGCTTTTTACGCTGAAAATTGATCTGAGGTTTCCTAGCCGTAGCCACTACCCAAACTAGATAGGATTACACTCTTCACAATCACAGTACAAAAAGGAAACATCAACGACAAACCAAATCGGTGTCAATTGAAAAACGTCAATGCCGAAAACGCATTAAGCGAAACCATGTAGGTAGTAATGTAAGCTAAATAATTTATAACATTTGAATAATCCCGCCCTTATTTAGCCTCAAATTTGAGACTTAAGAAAGGTACTGATTATCTCGGAGAAACGCAAGGTCCACAGCACTATTGCTCCGGTTAGTGCAGTAAAGGCGTAATACTTTGGAGGACACCCTAATTCTCCACAGGCTTCGTTTGTGGTTAGGTTTTTATCATTCATTCCTTGGCACGGTAAGCATAAAGCCGCATAACACCATGAATTAGGGGTCACCTGTTTAGTGGACTCTTACCACTGGATCAGGCGGTCCGTAGTGTCATTCTTAGCCAATTGAGACAATCGCTACCGACACTACACAGCTATCTAGGCTGATCGAGAAAAGAAGTTAACATTGATGGTTAACTTCGAAACGAGCCCGGACAGCCCACTCAGTGAACTCTTGTAAAGAGGAGACTACTAAGGCATTGAGTATAAACATTTGACCATTTTTGTAATTATATGTTATCAATCTTACACTTGTTTCTGAAGATCTATATTGTATTAGTTGAATTTATCATCCATAGCAACTGTAGGGATGTTTAAGACTCAAAATTAAATTCGTGATACGTCATTCAGAATAGTTACTGTTATACAAGGAATCAATCACCTGAAAGCTTCATGATACAAATAAAAAAGTTATATGAGAAATTTCGTCCCTTAACTAACGCCCCACCAGTTTTTGAAACTAGACTTTTTCACAAAAATTGTCGTTGAACACCGACTTTAGTAACATCATTTTTTTTACCCTAGTTTCGTTTGAAATGAGTTGTAGAACACTTTACGATTACTCACATTTTTTTCCTAATAATATTTCTGACCTTACAAATGAATGTTTCAATGGTAGCGAAATTGAGAAAAGACAATGCTGTTCTGTTTTTGATGTCTATTGTCCAGTTGAAAGCGTATTTTCATGAGTGGTAATCTTTATAGGGTATTGATTCCCTTATTAAGCATGTGGCTCCCGTTTTCATCCTACGAAAAACAAAGGATTGAAGCGCTGTTTGTGATATTTCTTATTTTTGTATTTTTTGTGAGAAGTGAGCACCCATGAAAACAAAGAGAACGGAATCAATCGGTGCCGTAATCGCTTGTTTTCGAATAGGATGCATATGGGAGCGTGAGATTACTGATGGCACACATACCCTAGTATGCCTTTATTTCCAACACACATTTGAAGCGAATTTGGAATTAGTAAATCAATTTTAAATGGTTTGACGGTTTTTCAAAGTAGAATGTGAAAATGAATCCCTTAACACCCCATAAGTTCTTAACACCCCATTTTACGGTATCAAAAACGATATAAAAGCATTTGTTTTTGAATTTCGTGCGTATATTTGATGTTTAGATTAATAAACTAGTGACCATTGTACTGGTTCTTGTACTAATTCAATAAAAATAACTGGCATGTCCCAATTCTTTTCAAATTGATTCAAAGAAGGATAAAATAAGTGAGGCTGTTCAAATTTTAAAAAAATAGTTACTTGACTATCGAATTGTACCAAACTTATTCGTTTTTTTTTTTCAATTTATGGATGTAATTATTGTAGCGACTCATCATAGCCATTGTGTGGGTTATTGAAGAATGGCTAAAATATAAACGACTCATAAAAAAGTGATCATTTTCCGTAACAAAATCAGAAATTGCCAATAAAGAAGTAGGGGTGGGAGCAATAATAAACTAAAAAATTTCCACAAACAAATCAAAAAGTGCATAAATAAATCAAAATTTCCCATAAATAATTGATTTTTGAGCAATAAAAAACGTCGGAATTTCCACGAATAATTCAATAATTGCAATAAATAACTACATTTTTTCCACCAAAACAGTTAAAATTTTCCATAAATAAATCTGATTTTTCCATAAATAATTTAAAAATTCCCAACTGAAAAACATCAAAAAAGCAATTGAAAATTTAGCAATAAATAGGAACTGATGAGCAAGGTAAAAGTACCAGCTGAGCCATGCGGCGAAGCCGCATAGAGGATTGAGGAACTGAGGCGGCAGAAGGCCACCGATGTTTCCGAAATCTGATGCGTCGTAACTGCGTCGATTCGGTTCTAGGCAATCCACAGATCCAAGAATTTGCCCGGTATAATGCGAACAGAGATGTTATCCCTTTTTTAAGTCCGACGAGCGTTAGCGAGTTCGGACAGCAAGCGATTGTCTGTTAAATTGCACAATAGTTTCAGTCTTTCTATCATAGTTCTATAATGTAGTATGTTCGAAAATTTTTGTTGGAAAAAATATAGTTTTTTATTGCAATTGTTGATTTATTTGTGGAAATTCTTACATTTTTTATTGCTAGAAAATCAATTATTTATGGGAAGTTTCGATTTATTTATGCGCTTTTTGAATTGTTTACGGAACTTTTCTAGTTTATTGTTGCTTCCACCCCTAATTATTTATTGGTAATTTTCGAATTATTTATGGAAACTTTTTAATTTATTATGGGACGATTAATTGGCTGCCTTGAAGAATCCGGAGCACCCGCAAAAGTGAACAAATTTTTCGAATTAAGTTGTGCCGCGATTAAGCTTGAGTTTGAGGCAGGCATCTTCAGTGTGTGAGCGTTGGTGACCTTCTATTTTTAGGCGAAAATGACGCCTGCCACGTCAGGTTGCCGATGAATCTGGGGGAGAGGAAGGAAGTGATGATTGCAATCGTTTGTAACCACAGCAGATCGAATATACCTCTGCGTCTGCACAAATTCTTGCGGATGTGGGAGTGTTGGTGGGATATGGTAGACATAGGGTTCACATCATTGGTGCGTGGTTGCCAGGCGTAAGGTGTTAGATATGTGTGATTATGATGCTAATGCGGAGTACATAGTACGCTTCATTGCATAACTCGTAGGCGTTTATGATAGGTTAATACTGTGCTGTGAAAGTTGGAAGAAAGGGAAACGTTTTTTCAACCGTTTCTGGTTCTAAATAGTGATAGCTATGAACATATGATTATAGATGAGTTGTATATGTAGAGAGGAGAGAGAAAGTTCATAGAAAGAATCAAAGTAGAAGGAAAGGGACGGGCCAGGGATTGAACCCAGGACCTTCTGCATACGAATCAAAAGCGGAAGCGGTAGACCACCAAGTCCGCCTCAAAGTTTAAGAGATTTGAAATTCAAAGCAAATAATCGGTTCATTTTTATGCGTGACAAGTTTAAGCAAGAAAACTCTAACCGGGAAAATTTTATCATACACGGTAATTGATGGTAAAACATGCAATCTTTGAAAAGTTTAAGGTTTTTTACAAAAAATGCAGATTATAGATAATCCAAAACAATGCATTGAATGTTATTTTCGACATGGGTACTAGATAATGATCGTAGTCTGGATAGACTAATGGCTTGATAGATAATAGAGATGATCAATAGTGAAGTTCTTGTGTGATTAAAAACAGTTAGCTCTTTCCCAGGACAATCGTGAAGACACTAAGATGTTCGGACTAATATTACCTTATCTCCTCGATGACACCGTTAATGACATTACTAAAATTGAGAGTTCTCGACCTGTAAGTATAAACATTGAGAATGGTAAGCTCTCAAGTCGTGTTCATGTCCCAAGTCCTATTCAATGTTCTTGTGTGGAACTTCTATTACTCTTATGAAGCACGACGTAGCGACTACGAATTGTACTGTCATCTATGCTCATTCTCATACTCAAAATCTTTGAAAATTTGGCGAAAAATGTGTGTTAGAATGTATTTCACTGTTATCCCGATGGTTTTATGAAGCAAGAATACTGCCTTTGAGTTTTTTTTTTTCAGACGATGATGCTTCGATATCTCTTGAACTGTATTGTAAAGGAAGTAGTGAACTATAAATGCATTAATTACTGAAAAAAACGCGTTCCAATAATGTGATCAATCAGTGGAACTGAAAACGGAAAATGAAGCATTTGTATGTAATCCAATACAAGTATTCCTTCATCTTCATCACCACCAAGAACAACAAACCAATTAAAACGTCCTTCTTGTGAGTAATTAGAAAATCATGCTGATTGAACTGCCTTGGGCATATTGATCTCTCAAGCCTTGCACGTGACCGCATCAATGGACACCACCATCGCGGATAAATGAATAAATAAATCAACAGCCGGATCGCGCGCGCGCGCCACTTCGCATTCAAATTGGTAGGCATCGGATCGGCAATAAGCAAGGTCCAAAAGAGAATGGCCGCGCCGCAACCAGCAAGCACCGCTGCGGCGGCATCAAGTGCGAAACGCGTCAAGGAGCAACACATATTCTGCAGTCAATCGCGGCACAGCATAATGACGACGGCGACGACGACGCTATTTACGATAAGTAATGAAGATGAAACATTAGCCAACCGACAACCGCGGGCCTCAATGGGGTCCAAACGATCGATTGACGGGGCAACGAGTTCATTAGGCTGGTGCAGAAGATGGGACGAAGTTGATATTCATTCTCTATATAAAAATCTTAGCAAGAAACGAGCTCACCTATGAATGACGATATATACGATAGTGACTTGGTTAATGGGATGAGTCATTTTTTTCAAGTGTACTGTATTCATACAAAACATCCCGAGCAGAAGAAAATAACAAGTGAATAACATATCAAGGTATTTATCTTAAATACTACCATACCTTGATATGTTCTTCATTAGGTGGTAATAAGAGGCAAAATAACAAAAACGAATACCAAAATTTTGTATAAATAACACCTAGAAAATAACAAGTCTTGTTATTTCGATAATGAATACATACCTAAAATTTCAAGTACTGTATTTGTTATTCCAAAGTTATTGAATAACAAACTAATAACATTTCTTGTTATCAAATGTTTCATTTGTTCGATGACTTCATGATGTAATAACAAATCTTGTACTTTGGTTATTTTAACTGCTGAACCAACAAATACTACATCAATACCAAATTCTGCTCAAATACCTCCAACTGTTATTGTGATGTTCTCATAACATTTCGTAGAATAACGCAGTAATAACAATTTCAGGTATTATAACACATGTTGCTCTTCGCATGGTATTTGTAAGGTATGCCCTTCTGCTCGGGATGTCAACTGCAACTATGTATTACTTTATGAAGGACGAAATTGCATTCGATGAACCTATGTGCTAAAGCACAAGCGAGAAGGAGTCAAAGTAAATACATGCACCCACATACCATGCATATAAAGAAGTGTCAACAACATTCGGAACCCGTCTAATGGCCATTCACCATCACACGTTCGAATGCAATTTAGGCCCATTCTGCAGGTGGAATGTCGAAAACGCACTGCGATCGAAACACTGAAACGCTTCACGGTGACAAATTTATTTTTTTCTGATCTAGCAATACCTACACACTACACACGAATAAATTAGATAATTTACTTTCTACCTAGGGGAGCACCATACGAATCACTGGGGGCACCATAAGATCCACTTGGGGCACCCTGGCCCGGGGCACCGTATTGACCACTGGGAGCACCTTGTTCAGCACCACCTTGCCAGAACTCGGCGACCTGCATGCTTTGCCGTGGGTTCTCCAGCTCAATTCCGGTCACACGACCTCCCTGCGAACTGCTTCCGGCTGGTGGTCCATAGGACCCATATGGACCTCCAGCTCCACCACCATTCGACGACGGGTATGGACCTCCTGCACCGCCGCCACCACCACCACCGCCATTAGCGAATTCACTCTCGTGCTGCAGCAACAGCATCTTCACCATATCGAGCAGCTGAGGATCCACCGATTGGCCCTCAGAAGTCTGCTGGCCACTGTTGACCTGCTGGTAACCACCGCCGCCGCCGCCGCCACCGCCACCACCATTCCGACGATCCGGATATCCACCGGATGCCGGAGGTTCGGCCAGTGACACTCCTACGAGCACCAAAACCACACACTGCACCAAAATGAAACGAAACAAACAAAATTCAGAATCAGATCAGAACAATCTTCACTTCCAGACTCTCAGGAAATCACTATTTATGGACCCCCGTTCACGCGTCCACGCCAACTCACCACAGCACTTAGCCTAAGCATTGCAATTCACTTGGTTCACTAAGTTCTAAAGTTCTCCCGCTGTTGCACCGTCAAAAGAACACTACCGAATGCTTAGACATTACACTTGACCAACGAACTTTATATCAAATCTTCTGGTGCGGGGTCCTACACAAATGTTTCTGAATAAGTCTCGTTGGCGCGCGGAACTCCGGCAGCAGCATCGGTGCGTTGCCGCCTCGTCTTCTTCGCGCCACCGTCCGGCCGACCGTCTTCGTTCGTGCCGTCGCTCGCTGGAATCACCCACCACATCGAGCCTCTAAGAACGTACCGAGTTTTAATTGTCCAATTTGGTTGTCTGTTGTCGGCGGAGGCTCGGGGGGCTCATGCCGCCGCCGCGGCACAATGGGTCTGAATTTCGACAAAATCTTATCGCGATTCTAGGAATCTTCGCGCTGCGTGGTGCGGTTGGGGTAATAACTATTTTTAAATGCTTGGTTCTCGGATGCAGATGGGTGGTGGCTGTGGCCGGAGTTAGAACAACTAAACTTTCACTGCAAAACTGAAGGTGAACAATGAGCAAATGAGCATACATATGTCTGACTGTGAGGTGTTGAAGAACTGTGTGAAAATGATTAGTTCTGCTCTTGGTTCAGCTATGTATGAATTTTGAATTACTTGATCAGGACAGATGCTACCTGAAAAAACCTAGAAGCTTGAATTGTCAGTCTAGTTTGTTGTGATGATTACCGGTACTAGTTGACAGAGTTTCACAAAATAATAATAAAAAAGACGCAACAGGTTCGTAGCTTGTGCAATCTCTGTTCTGTGGCCCAATGTCCACCATTATCTATAGCAACGAACACATGTTAGGTAGAAGTGTATCACCCGTGTTTACACAGGTAGGTAGGTATTAGAGTGGGTCAACGTTGTATGGAGAAACTTTAAATTTGATCGTATCAACCCGGAACAAAGTTTTTTCAATCTATATTAGCGTCCAAAACAACTGTGCAAAATTTGGGAGCGATTGACTGCGTCCCCGTATTCCGCTTTGCGATTGAAATTTGTATGGAAGTTAGTATGGGAAAACGCACTTTTTTGCATTTTTCTCATAAATTGAATTTTTTCGTCTAAAACAGTCTAACCAATGACAGTAAAGTATAGCCTAGGATATGCCGAACAACTTTGCCGAAGACCGCAAAGTGATCCGACGCTTGTGAAAAAAGTTATTCACCAGGTAACTTAGGCCAAAAATTAAGATTTTATTATTGATGTTATTCCTTTACATGTTAAATGTTAAGCACCACTGGGCACTCTATACGTTATAACTTTTTTCGCAAGTGTCGGATCACTTTGTGGTCTTCGGCAAAGTTTTTCGGCATATCCTAGGCTATACTTTACCGTCATTGGTTAGACTGTTTTAGACGAAAAATTTCAATTTATGAGAAAAATGCAAAAAAGCACGTTTTCCCATACTAAATTCCATACAAATTTCAATCCCAATGCAGAATACGGGGAAGCAACCAATCGCTCCCAAATTTTGCACAGTTACTTTGGACGCTAAAATGAATCGAAAAAGCTTTGTTCCGAAAAATCGACTTTGTTGACCCAGTCTAGTAGGTATAGACTTCAACAAACTTTGATCATTTGCTGAACTTATTAGACTCTACGGCATCACCAAATCAGCTATACTCATACAACGAACCAATGAGACAGATTAAGGACAGACTTGTAAGAATCCCAAAATACCCGCCACAATGGCCGACTTTGGCACCTACTCACGAGTTCGAAAGCACAAATCTCTTCGTAAACAAAAAAAGGGCACCTGAGCTTCTTATTTTAAGCTTATTACAAGTGAGCGAGAACAAAATAGTAAAATGCATTGTTGTTTGAAGCTTGATTCTTGAGATTTATGCGTCTGAAGTTTTGATGCACTGTTGAAGCGGAATTTCAAGACGTTTGTCCTTAACAATGATGTTGTGGTATTCAGTATGAGAATTTTGATGACCTTCCATTTTTGAACGAGAGTGACACCTGCTAGGTCAGTATGCTGATCAATATGGAGAGAGATTACAATAGACCTTTGTGTGGTGGATGCAGTTAGAATTGTAAATTAAACATTGTGATTTAATTATTTAATTAAGCAATGGAAGGATAACCTGCTCAACAAACAGCGGAACAGGGACCACGTTCTACAGGCAAAGTAGAAGACACCCCTGACCCACTAAACACATTCCCATTGCCGTCTCTTCGGAACCACCAAGGAGGCATTGCTTCAGTTCAGAGTGGTCACAGACAAACAGACGTAACTCTTAAAAGAAATTCCTCAAAAACTTTTGCCCGGTGTCTTTTTCATTAGAACACTGCCACCTGTTGGTAGAACCGCGCACGACACTGTCGACCATGATGGATTTTGGTTTGACGTTTGGAAGGATCAAGATTAACTACGTAGCCATGCAGCAACAAACGATGCTGGGTCATTAGGCCGAAGGCCATTGGGCCGTAGGTCATTAGGCTGAATGGTCATTAGGCCGAATGGTCATCAGGACGAATTGAAAGTTAGCCGTTGTTTTTACCTTTTCCAACCATTTTTGCCAAAAACTAGTTTAACCGTTATGTGTCCGACAAAATTTTTGCTTTTTTCTACACCGTGCTTTCCAAATGGGCGCTGGGTACCCGGGTACCCTGTCGGACACATAAGGGTTAACAATGAAACTAGAAAGAATAGCCTATGTTATAAAGATGGAAAAATTTATGAATTGAATATCAGCAGTTTCAGCGACAAAAACTATTTTAGCAATGATACTAAAAAAACAGCCTATATTTAAAAGAAGGAAAAATTCATGGGTAAAACTATCAGTAGATTCAGCATCAATAAAGTATCTTCGTGCCTGTCACACGATACGCACATGCAAAATGGTCATTTGCAAAGGAAGCTCTCAGTTAATAACTGTGGAAGTATTCATAGAACACAAAGCTGAGAAGCAGGCTTTGTCTCAGTGGGGACGTAACGGCAAGAAGAAGACCCAATGCCCATTCGGCCTGATGACCATTCGAATGACCATTCCGCCTAATGACCATTCGGCCTAATGACCATTTGGCCTAATGACCATTCGGCCTAATGACCATTCGGCCTAACGACCATTCTGCCTAATGACCATTCGGCTTAATGACCATTCGGCCTAATGACCATTCGGCCTAATGACCATTCGGCCTAATGACCATTCGGTCTAATGACCATTCGGCCTAATGACCATTCGGCCTAATGACCATTCGGCCTAATGACCATTCGGCCTAATGACCATTCGGCCTAATGACCATTCGGCCTAATGACCATTCGGCCTAATGACCATTCGGCCTAATGACCATTCGGCCTAATGACCATTCGGCCTAATGACCATTCGGCCTAATGACCATTCGGCCTAATGACCATTCGGCCTAATGACCATTCGGCCTAATGACCATTCGGCCTAATGACCATTCGGCCTAATGACCATTCGGCCTAATGACCATTCGGCCTAATGACCATTCGGCCTAATGACCATTCGGCCTAATGACCATTCGGCCTAATGACCATTCGGCCTAATGACCATTCGGCCTAATGACCATTCGGCCTAATGACCATTCGGCCTAATGACCATTCGGCCTAATGACCATTCGGCCTAATGACCATTCGGCCTAATGACCATTCGGCCTAATGACCTTCGGCCGAATGACCTTCGGCCTAATGACCTTCGGCCGAATGGCCTGACACCGCAACAAACATCGATGACTCGCTTTGCAGAGTCCAAAAATTATATTTTAAGATAACATTCAGGCGCTTACCCAGTTTCCCGAGTGATCCTTACCACTCCCTTTGTCCTCGGAAGGCGGGAAGGGTCTACCACCACGCTCGCGCCCAACTGTTCTGCAAGCATCAAGAACTGATACGGTGAGCACATCGATTTGACCTTCGCGCTAGTAAAACCCTATCAGCCAGCCACAGTAGGAAGTGCCGACATGGGGCCTCCATCTGCCCGACTTTGCCGGCGACCCCTTGACAACCACGGCTTCGGATCCAACCCAGTAGATCGACGCAGCGCGGTTGGGGCAGCAGGGAGTACAGTCCCGGGGCCTGACGAACCGCCCCGCTAGCGAGTCAGCGGCGTAGTCACCGGCTAAGAATAGGGAGCGTCCATAAATTACGTCACGCTTTTAGGGGGGAGGGGGGGTTCAGCAAAGTGTGACGACCCATACAAAAATTTCAGAGGTCTCATAGAAAAAGTGTGACACAGGGGGGAGGGGGGGGGGGGGGTTGAAAATGGGCAATTTTTGCGTGACGTAATTTATGGACGTTCCCATAGGACGTTCCCATAGGACTACTATCCCTCATTCAAGATGTCAAGCCACCCGTGTCGAGGAATGAGTGATCAAGGGGGTGAAAAAGATACTCGATCGTTAACGGAGCCTGTGGGGTACCTGGCAAACCCCACAGTTTTTCGTCTCTTACCGCGTTAATGCAGGACTCTGGAATGGTGGACCTCCTTTCCCGTGCTTTCCCGATTGAGGTAGCTAAGCAGCAGCTTGGCAAGATTATCGACATTGAGTCTAGGAAGTCCAATATAAGTAAGGATCTGAAAATGGCCTTGTTGCTACTTCGTGAGTCGATGCCAAGCAGGATCACGTGAGCCTCGTGAAAACTGCAGCAGCAGCGGAACCAGCGAAAGTAAAAGTTACGAAGTCTACCCAGACGGAGGCCTTCGCTTTCGCAGGAAGCCCAAAAAGGCAAGTCGGACTCCATCCAGGCGTCCCGGAAAGCTGGGAAGGGTGGGCCTGAAAAGGCTGGCCCGTCCCGGATAGAAGGAAACTGAGGGTTGCGATCGTTGTAAAGCCCTCAGCAACCACAGAGTAGAGTGACCCCTCTTGGACGAAATTCGTGCGGAAGAATAAGAAGAAAAACCGCATGTCCCTAGGTACCAAGCGCGAGAAAGGCGACGCACTCGTCATTAAGACTGAGCAGTGTGAGTACTCGGACGTCTTGAAGGCGATACGAAGCGATGCCAAGCTCGTGGATCTGGGACGTGCGCAGCATTAGACGTACTCGTACGGGTGAAATGATCTTAGAGCTCAAGCGCGACAAGGAACGCAAGGGCGATGCCTACAAAAGTTTGGCGGAAGACGGCTTCTGTTGTGAGGGTGTAAGAAGCGACTCTGAAGTGAAATACAGTGACGATTCGTTCGTTGAGAGCTCGTTAGATGGGCTGTCTCGATGGTTGAATGTTCACTGGTTGGAGCAAAACCCAACTAAAAAGCACTGTCAATGTCAAAATAGATGTCAAAACGAGTTTGACGTCTGACCGCCGTCGCATCACAGCTCCTGTATACAGAACGTTTACGCAAGTATGTGAGTGTTCCGTGACGTATTTCTCGTCACTTGCGTGTGTCTAGAGCATTTTGATCAGTTGTCAGTTGCCCCAACGAACGAACACGATTCGCTAATCGGGGCGCAGTCGTGACCCAACCAGCGATTCCGGACTGTACCTAGACGAGGTCACTGAAGCAGAAGAGCTCGTCACGGCACTGCGGCAACAGTGCGAGGTGCAGGAGGTCACCGCAGCCGTTCGACTACGGAAGGGGCCGGCAAGGACACAGGTAGCCTTAGTACAGCTACCTGTGGTGGACGTGTAAAAAGGTCCGTTAACGTAGGGGAAATCAAGGTAACAGGAGCAATCTGTGTAGGAAATGCGACAATAATGGTCATAAGACTGCATGAGTCCAGCCATTTGTCAGAATAGTACCGGGTAATCCGTGAACAACAGGCAGCCAATGGGTGGTCCAAAGTGCCCAAAGTCTCATGAAAGCCGCAGTGAACAAATCACAGTGCAGGTAACGCAGCCGAACCTTAACCACTGTGACGCATACCGAGTACCCGCCGGCAAAGGTAATCGGGTCGCGGATGGGTCCAGAAAAATAACGGCGATATGGACGACGGGTAAGAGTTGGTGTCTGCTACCCATGAGGGCTTCGTGGTCGCCAAAGTAAACGAGGAGTTCTTCTGTAGCTGTTTTGCGCCTCCGCGATGGCCGATCGAGCAGTTCACACATATGCTGGACTGTATGCCGACCGTACTAATATTAATAACGAGTGACCCTAATGCCTAGGCCGCGAGATGGGAAAGCTGGTTTCACAAACCCCGCTGACCCCGCTAGCTCCTGCTAGAGACACTGGCCATACTAGATGTCGACCTGTCTGATGTCGGTACCAAGGACAAGGAGTACCTTTAGTCGGAACGTTGCGGAGTCGATTATTGACGTTACTTTTTGTAGTCCTGGCCTCACAAGTAGTTCGAATTGGAGAGTAGACGATAGCTACACTCGCAGCGATCACATGGCGGTTCGACCACAACAACAGCAGGTAGCGGGTAGAGGAAGCGGTGGCTAGGCCAAGGCCAAGCCCTCGAAGGTGGAAGACATCATACTACGACGAAGGGGTATTTAGGGAAGCGCTTCGCCGAGAGCGAAACCTACCTGGTTTAGACGGCGATGAGCCGGTAGCGGTGCTCTCGCGTGCGTGCGATGGGACCATGCCTAGGCGAGTCCACCCTAGAAATGAGAGACCATCGGTTTACTGGTGGACTCATGCGATTGCGGACCTGCGCCGCTCTTGATGTAGCGAGCACGATCTGAGGAAGAGCGAAACGAACGGCGGGTGGTGCTCGCCGCTGCAAAAGCCGAGATAAGGGCAAGCAAAAAGGCTTGCTTCGAGGGTCTCTGAGTGCGAATCCGTGAGGTGATGCCTACGGGATCGTGATGGCCAAGACGAGATGTGTAATGGCTTCAACAGAGCAATCTCCAAAGATGTTGGAGGGGATCATTGAGGGTCTTTTTCAGCGCCATGATCCTAGTCCTTGGCCTCCTTTCGTAGGACAGCCGAGGAAGGGAGCTGGTGATGCGAAGAGGGTCACCGATGAGAAACTTGCGGGAATAGCAAAGTCCCTTAGCGTAGGTATGGCCCCAGGTCCGGACGGAGTTCGCTATTATAGAGGCTCCCGAGATGCTGGAAATGCCTGGACGAGGGAGTTTTCCCAGAAATATGGAAGAGGCAGAACCTGGTTCTATTGCCAAAAGGCGGGGAACCCACTCGTAGACCCGTCATCATATAGACCAATATGCTTGATCGATACAGCGGGGAAGGTGCTCAAAAAGATCATTCTCAATAGAATGTTGAGGCACACCGAGGGTGTAAATGGTCCCTCGAGTAGCCAGTACGGCTTCCGGAAGGAGAGGTCTACCGAAAACGCTATTCTGTCGGTTACAAAAACCGCTGAGATAGCGTTTCAGCGTTAAAGAAGGGGGATTCGCGGTATCCGGAGTCTCGCAAGTTCCATCCTGGGTTCGGTTTTATTTAATGTCATGTACGGCGAAGTGAATCGATCGATGATGTATACCCAAGTATCCACGGTGCTGAAGCCTTATTGCATGCAGATAAACGATGTATTTAAAGCAACCATTACTTAACATACAAACTTAAGGTTGGTTTAACCCGTAAACACCCGGGACGACCTTCTTTTGGTAGAAATGCTATATATTCTTTGTTTTAAAAAAATACCCTGGAGTCTTTTTTTATAGTCAAGGGAAATATTTGTGCTAAGAAATGCATGACACCTCACCCCTTTTACTGGTAGCCAAAAATACGTGGCTTTTTTGCATTTTTTTTTTGATAAACTCTACATGTTTCTACCAAAATATCATCGTTTTGCTAATCACCAGTAGTTTTCACTGACCCTTGACATACAATGCATTACTATTCATCATAGTCGGTTGAAGTTTTGACCCCAGAGCTATTCTAAGGCCTCCAAAGTACTCCGAAGTTTGTGTCACAAATCCAACTTTCTAAACTAAATTTTATACACGATGAATGTTCACAAAACATAGTCTACGGTACTCAAAAAGCCTCAAAGTACCCCAGGAAAATCAATGGTACATAAATTGGGTGATCTAATTCATCAAAACAACTCTGGAGTTCATTTTCTTAGGATCTACAACATTAACCATCGTTTGTGTCCACTCTGTTCAAGAAATTTGTCACGTTGATATTGTGCTTGATATTGTGGAAATTGGACATACCGTGAAATATAAATGGCTTCCAAACCCCTTTGGAGTTTGGGTTACAATTTCTACATACTGTATCATGCTTCAATTGCAAAAAATATTCGTGAAATGTAGTTTATACTGCTGATGGAGCCTCAGTGCACAACTATAATGGTTTTGGTACCTTCATAGGATATTCCCGGCATTCCAAACTATTCTGGAATAAGGTCTACAGGATCTACTTGTATTTCTCTTCACTCTATCGGCATTATTCTTTCACGATTGTGTCTCGCCGGCTGTTGAGCCCGGCTCGTCGCATAACACCTTCCAAGGCGATGTTGAATAGTAGGCAGGAAAGTCCATCACCTTGTCGTAGTCCCCGTTGAGATTCAAATGAACTGGATAGTTCACCCGAAATCCTTACGATGTTCTGCACACCGTCCATCGTTGCTCTTATCAGTCTAGTCAGCTTCCCGCGAAAGCTGTTGTCGTCCATAATTTTCCATAGCTCTGTGCGGTCGATACTGTCGTATGCCGCTTTGAAGTCGATGAACAGGTGATGCGTTGGGACCTGGTATTCACGGCATTTCTGGAGGATTTGCCGTACGGTGAAGATCTGGTCCGTTGTCGACCGGCCGTCGATGAAACCGGCTTGGTAACTTCCCACGAACTCATTTACTTTAGGTGAAAGACGACGGAAGATGATCTGGGATAGCACTTTGTAGGCGGCATTCAAAATGGTGATCGCTCGAAAGTTCTCACACATTAACTTGTCGCCTTTCTTGTGGATGGGACAGATTATCCCTTCCTTCCACTCCTCCGGTAGCTGTTCGGTTTCCCAGATCTTGACTACTAACTGGTGCAGACAGGTGGCCAACATTTCCGGGCCCATCTTGATGAGTTCTGCTGCGATACCGTCCTTACCAGCCGCTTTGTTGTTTTTGAGCTGGTGGATGGCATCCTTAACTTCCCTCAGCGTGGGAGCTGGTTCGTTCCCGTCCTCTGCTGCACCAACATAGTCATTTCCTCCGCTGCCTTGGTCCTCCGTGCCTACATTCTCTTCGCCATTCAGGTGCTCGTCGAAGTGCTGCTTCCACCTTTCGATCACCTCACGTTTGTCCGTCAGGAGGCTCCCGTTCTTATCCTTGCAGATTTCGGCTTGCGGCACGTAGCCTTTGCGGGATGCGTTGAGCTTCTGGTAGAGCTTGCGTGTTTCCTGTGAACGGCACAGCAGTTCCATTTCCTCGCACTCCGCTTCTTTCAGGCGGCGCTTTTTCTCCCGGAAGAGACGGGTCTGCTGCTTCCGCTTCTGTCTGTAATGAACATATGGGAGCTTTAGATTTTTAACATGATTGAAGTCTGAACTGCTCTACTCTACAATCTTTGAAGATGTGTTGAACCGTTAGCTGAGCCCCACAGTAGTTGCAAGAATGAGTTTGTTTGTTTGTTATTCTGTCTATAGTTTTTGAAAACATTTTGAAGAATTTATGGAAATTAAAGGTTTTTTTTTCAAAATTTATAGGAATTTTTGGAATTTTTGAGTCTGGATTTTACTTAAGGCAGCTTACGACTTAATCAAATCGGAGAAATCTAAAACTGTTGAAACATTTTTTTTTATAAAATCTAGCAGATTTGTTTGAAGAGTTTCAGTCTGTTTTTTTAGTTGAGAGGTTGCCTTTCTGAAATAGACATTAATCCATGGCATATTCCTGATCATATTCATTTTTTTCTAGAGAGAATTTCAGAAGAAATTTGTGGAGTAATTGACCAAAAATCTATTTGGGATTTCCGCTGCAGATTTTCAAGAAATTTAACAGGAAATTCTAGCTTAAGGAGAAACATCAGAGAATACCAATATGGCTGCCACAATGGCCGACTTGGACCCCAACTCACGTTTTCAGGAGCACAAATCTTGAAAATTCGTAAACAAAATCGCTCGATTTGGAAAAGCTGCCTCTTTTTGCAAGTGAGCAAAGCCAGGATAAACAAAAGCGGCTTGGTTCGAGGCCTCATTCGTCAGATTTGTACCTCTAAAGTTTGTATGCAAAATTGCAATGGGATTTGTTGATGTTTCATCTTAAGACAAAAATTCTTTCGGGAGCTTATTATGGGTTCTCTCCAAAATTTCTTCAGCGTGTTCTATCCTTTTTGATTTTAGAGTTCTGTGAACCTTCCCTAGTAGTCGCGCTAGAACAAGTTTTTGTTAAGTGTTCATTCTTTATGATGGTGATCCACCAGCAAATTCTCCAGAGATTGCAGCAGGGATCCACTAGAAATTGTTTTTGGATTTCGCAAAAGCGACACAACCGATTGCACTACAAATTTTAAATTCCTTTTGCAGTTTCACTCTGAACTCTGGCATAAATTACTACTAAATCTGGGATCTGATGCGGTGAAAAGCATTTTTACAGCGGGGCAGCGCGGACGTCAACCACGAATAGATGTGCCGTAGTCCACATAAATTTGACATGTTTGGGAAATTGACACTTTTGGGCACTCTGACAGATCTGGGATGTGCACGACATTTGCGAAATAGTCATTACCATAAGTTATTACTTAAGTAAAACGTGTAAAACTAGCAAAAGGTTACCAAAATTTTGGCGTGCAATCGTTCGAAATTACACGACAACGCGAAGATAGCAAATAAATCAGTAAGAAATTGTGTAATGCATCAATTTTCAGCACAGACAATTTTGAACGTGTTTTTGTTGTGAGCTACGGGGATTTTGCCTTTTGCTGGCCCCATGCATTTTTATCATGGTTTTTCCGTCAGAATTTTGTATCCGTTATGGATAAACTTAGTGGATATCAACATTTTCATAGCTCTGTTAATTATTCCAGATTCAATTTCTCCCACAACGACATTAATACGCCCAGGTTCATCATCATTAATACCTTCATTATTATATTTGTAAAATGATCAATATTGTTTTTAAATTATTACCATATTATATTGGCAAACAAATATATATTCTATATAAAGAGCCCTCACAACGCACATTTGTTAATTCGGCCCTGGTAATGCCGGAATGTCTGACGCAGACAGTTTGAAAGGATGGGCCCAAAAAGATCGACACGTCCCGGTTCGAAGGGAACAGGAGGTAGGTTCTCAGCCACTACAAGTTAGGTGGGGTCAGAGAACGCCACCTGCACCTAGTAGACAGGAAGAAATAGAAGCAAAACCGGACAGAGGAACAGGAACACCAAGCCAAGAAGAAGTAGGAGGGTGACACGCTCGTCTCCAAGACAGACGTTTCTAAGTACGCGAAGGTCTTGAAGGTGATGAGGAGCGATGCCAAGCTCGTGGATTTTGGAGCCGACGTACTCAAACATGCGAAATGATCCTCAAGCTGCTCGATTAAACCCACAATGGCGCTGTTCAGAAATGTTTGGTGGAGGAGGGACTTGGTAAGGGTATTGAAGTGAGGGACCTCACTGAAGATGCGACTCCAAAGGCCAAATACCTGGACAAGACCACGGATGCGAAACAACGTGTAATGATACTGTGGCAACATTGCGAGGTTCAGGTGGTCACAACAGCCGTTCGGCTTCGTAACGGCCCGGCAGGTGGCCTTGGTTCAGTTCCCTGTGGTGGACGCTGAAATGTCCGATAAGATAGGGAAGCTCAAGGTAAGCTGTCGGCATGTTCACTGGGCATTCACGAGGCACCGAAAGTTTCCTTTAAGTGTGTTGAACCGGTACATAAGCCGTGGGAATGTAAAGGCTTTGACGCTTTGTAGCTTTATAAGGCCGGTATGGACATGATACATTGACCATACTTCAGGAGGACC
This sequence comes from Aedes albopictus, assembly GCF_035046485.1. Lineage (NCBI taxonomy): Eukaryota > Metazoa > Arthropoda > Insecta > Diptera > Culicidae > Aedes > Aedes albopictus. The sequence goes on along the minus strand of NC_085138.1, from coordinate 22,323,925 downwards.
GGCAAGCACTCGAAGATATCGAGCCACGCATGCTAAGGACGATGTGGAGCGGGATCTGGCGAGCAGCGCACCGTGGTGACCAAGGATTGAGAGCGGCAGCTGCAAACCAAGTACTTTGGTGTACTATTGATGATTATGCTGCCTATGATCGCATATCAGTCCCATATTTGCTGGGTTTCCTATTCATATGCCATTAGAATTGTCAGTTGTTTTATATTCTTCAAATGATGTTAACAAGTCCAAGGCTTGTGTGCAGTCTCTGCTGTGTGTACTACCTTAGGTAGACATCGTACCTAGACATTTAGGAACTGTCATGAATAGTATTCCATGTAGGTAGATATTCTATGTACACAACCATTAGGTAGACACTACAATTTCTTCTTCTTCGCAACTGCGAACTGCGATCGAAGAAAAAATATTTGTTTGGCGGTTCAGGCAAGGAATTTCCCATGCACTAAGATAGACGGAGAAATTCCTTCTGAACTGCAAACAGCCCAATAAGTTTAAAATTCCATCCATCAGAATTTTGAAAAGTTTCTAATGCTCCTTTTCGGTACATAAAGCCATGTTCTAATCTATGACCAATGTTGTTCACCATTCGTCGCACTGTGCGGGCCAGTATGCAAAGTGCATCCAGGTCATAGAATCGTCCACAGTTCATGGCTTGATCCCTCATGAGCCTGCAGTTGGGCCGCCATGGATATTCCGTCCGATCGGTGGATAGGCCTTCCAAAGCAAGAATTAGACAGTACTTAATTCCTTCCCATTCTTCGTTCCGTTTGCTGGTCATTATTGAGAAGTGTGTTTTTTTTCTCGTTCATTCTTCTCCCTCTCGATTGCAGTTGTTTGTTCAGTGTGTTTCTTACATCTATCGGATCTTTATTGCTGCCCCATCTCTGCGTCGAGCCGATCTCCTTCTGCTTCATTTGTGTGTAATAAGTGTACTTCATTATTCCTATTTTAAGCAGAGCCCGTCCATCGAATTAGCACTATTCGCAACGAGGACAATGCTATCAAAAATGTTTTTTTAATAGCGTGATTGTTTTGAAGATGCGCGGCGGCACAATTCCCACTCACCGTCGTGTATGTGATCGTCGTCATGAACAATCAGCATACATGATTAGGTCCAGCAACATCATCGTTCGTGTGTTGATCAGATCAACATCATCAGTCCCATTCGAGTTCGATTGGATTCGCGCGCGCGCGTGCACAACGATTCCGGCTTCACAGTTCAGCATGTGTGGTGGCAGGTGGCATGGCGATCGGTGAGCGCAGGCCTATGTGTACGCACCAATGCATCGGAATAGTGGTCCACGGTGATCATCTTCATTGCTAGATAGAGGTACAGGTCGGACTCGATTATCCGGGTGACTCCAAAATTATTTCACCCCGGATAATCGAATCACCCGGATAATCGAGGCATGCTTTTTTTCTTTTATTTTTGATGTTCTTCAATCCAAAACTGTTCGTTCAACATAGAAGCTAACATACATAACGTTGTAGTGCCTAAATTCAACGTCTAGTATTATTTCAACCATGTTTTTTGAAAATGAAATTTTAGCTGAAAAATGTGAAAAAATAAAAACAATTTTTAAATAGGCTAAATCCTACTTACAGGTGTTGTATTTGATGTTTATCACATTTCTTGACATATTGTAATCTAAAAATGTGTAAACAAAGCAAAAACAAACTTTTCCCCGGATAATCGAGCCATTTTTCCCGGATAATCGAACCCCGGATAATCGGGCTCCCGGTTAATTGAACCCCCGGATAATCGAGTCCGACCTGTATTCACCTGAGTGAGGATCACTTGAATCATTTCCATATTTGGACAAAGTACAAAGTCACGACGTTCATCTACCTACCGGAAGGGCATTTGGTTTGCATTATGGATCGTGGTTGTTTGTAATTTATGTGCTTGAATCAATTACAAAATTGAATGGTTGTACAATTGCACAAAAGAGCAATAGTGTACATTAGCATAAGAGTGTAAGGGTCGTCGTCACGTTACTTATGGTATTTATGCTATCAAAGATTATTACCTAATGTAAATATGATAAGTTTGTAGGTAAAATACAATCAATGGAATCCTCAACCAATAAAACGAGGTCGTAGTGAAGGTCTTCTTAACTTTCAAGGTAAGATGGTAGGGGAATTGGACCCCGTGTCTCTCTCTCTCTCTCTCTCTCTCTCTCTCTCTCTCTCTCTCTCTCTCTCTCTCTCTCTCTCTCTCTCTCTCTCTCTCTCTCTCTCTCTCTCTATATATATATATATATACTCTATACTCTATACTCTATAATCTATACTCTATTCCCAAGGAAGTCAAGGAACCATTTTAGTTGTTCTAAAAAATGTATTGAAAGCGTAACCTTATTTAACATATAACATTATTGGAATATGGGATCACACATGTCATAATTTGCGAAAAATATACGAATTGACCTTAATTCAGATAAGCTCAATTCTACATCTGAGCATATTTTCTGTGTGGTTTTTGTTATTTTCGTCATAATCAAGTGGTTTATTCAATTTTTAAGGGGCCAAGGGCTCAAAGTCTCTCAAATAAAGATAAATCAATCAATCAATCAATTTTTAAGTTCAAGATCAGCAGAAGTATCATGTTTTACGTTATCACACAGAATCCAATCGTTAAAACATGCTAAAATACGCTAATTGCTGTAAAACAACACCCTGTTCATTTTACGCACAATTTCCCTAACTGAAGGCGTTTGAACCTCCCATATTACCAAAATATCCACGGTTAATCCACAAGTGACCAATTTTGGTTGCTCATCATGAATATAAGTACATGACATGAATGCCTCCACGCCCGTTGAAGATTTAATACCGCCCATCATGTCTCGGTAGTAAAACAATCAGATTGGAATCTTTCAGTTAATTTGATTGACACTGCACGGTAGTATGGGACACGCTTGTATGGAAAAAATAAATCCTCGCTCCAGTCGACTTTTTGGATCCCATTTAGGTCCCATATGAACTGTACAAAATTTCAGCGCAATCGGTGAAACTATAATTTAGCGCAAGCGGTTCAAAGTTTTCATAGGATTTACTATGGGAAAAGTTACACTTTCAAACAAAAAAAATCCTGGAGGTGACCCTTTGTCTCCTTTATTCAAAACGAACAATGCTTCTTGTAGAAAAATCATTTGTGAAACTTTCCTTCGAAGACCGCAAAACGATTGGATGCTTGTGGAAAAAGTTATTGATTTATTACCGATTAGTGATCCAACGAATGGCTTTTTGTTTTGTTTTATCAGCAGCACTGCTGCTGCCGTTGTTGCATGGGGTGGCGGGAGGCATCACCACCCCCAGAAACAGCAGCAGCCAAGGCAGCAGCTACAGTGCTGCTAATAAAACAAAACAAAAAGCCGTTCGTTGGATCACTAATCGGTAATAAATCAATAACTTTTTCCACAAGCATCCAATCATTTTGTGGTCTTCGAAAGAAAGTTTCATGAATGATTTTTCTACAAGAAGCATTGATCGATTTGAATTAAGGAGACTAGGGACGACCTCTGGGATTTTTTATCTGAAAGTGTAACTTTTCCCATAGTAAATCCTATGAAAACTTTGAACCGCTTGCGCTAAATTATAGTTTCACCGATTGCGCTGAAATTTTGCACAGTTCATATGGGACCTAAATGGGATCTAAAAAGTCGACTGGAGCGAGAATTTGATGTTTGTCCCATACTACTGCACGGCCACAAATCCATCTTAGCCTTCAAATGATGACCCATTCGGTGATGTAAATGAACAAGAATTACGCAATATGCGAATGTCCACCCAATTAAGAGGCTTGTTTTGAACGGACGTTGTTTCTAATGTTATAACGAGTTAAAGATGTTAGCATTGTTTGAAAAGTACGAATATAATAGCAGCTACCCACTTAATGTCTCGACTGATTTTGATCATATTTGCCAAATTGAAGTGCCCAAGTTGATGCGCTTTTAGTAAAACGATAAAAGCCGAATATCACTCCTCGCGAATCATAAATATACCACGGCGAGTCGAGTCAAGTGTCGTGAAAGTCGCGCGAATCCGCGAGAGGGCACGCGCAGCGCACTTTTAAATGTGAGTTTAACCTTCCACCTTATACCCCTAGTGCAATAGTGGTAGCTGGTGGCTGCTGAATGCGAAGTTATTGAGCAGTCGTAAAGCACCAACCACTTACACCCTAAAACGAAACAACACAGGCTTGTGTACAATGTACACAGGCTTGTGAGCAATGTACACAGATTTGTGTACTACTAGATCAGCCTCCACCCCTGTGTCAAATGTACACAGTCACTTTTCTGGCTCTAGCGCTGGTATGGGAGCAAAGTTCGTAACTAATTTTCTCTGAACGATGACATGCATTATCAGGAATCGATCAATGCAAAAATAACTGTTAATTTTGTTTTCATGCCAGCGCTGGAGCCGGAAAAGTATCTGTGTACATTTGACACAGCGGTGAGGCTGATCTAGTAGTACACAAATCTGTGTAACTTCTGTAACCGTGTACCAACCTCTACTCTATAGGTACAGCAAAGCAGAGATGGTAAGTGAAAAGACCAGGCCCCTGACACGGCCTATATCAATGCATTGGAATCATGGTAGACAGGATGTCCTGGGCGCTAATAAATAGCGCCCACTGTCAAACGCGAAAACATCAACAATTTTTTGTTTAACGTTTATTTTGGTTTGTTGATCAGTTTTTGGAATCATTTTTTCCACCTGTTATGATCACAAAACACTTAAAACTCGCTTTAATTTTAATGTACGGTAAGAGGAGCATGCGATTAGTTGAATAAAGCAACCCAACAAACACGCATTGTAAATGTGATTTCGTGTGTGGCTCACAACATCAAACAAAAGCTGCGTTTGTTGATTACATGCTCATTTCAATTTGCACGAATATGAGTATAAGGCAGTTAGATGTTGGCTACGATATATTTCATTGATGCCAGAGGCCTGGAAAAGACATAAAACGATAGCAGCTATCGCGAAAGAGCTATCTGAATGATCCTCCTACTGGTAAGTTATGCTTTACAGAGAAAAAGGAAGTTCCGTAATCCGGGGTAAATTTGGTCACTATAAAACAACTTCTGCGGATAACTTCTTCTTCTTTTTCTTCTTGATGGCTCGACATTCGCATTGGAACTTGGCCTGTCTCTCTTCAACTTAGTATTCTTAGAGCCTGCCATTACACTGCAATGATGCACTATGCCCAGGGAGTAGAGAAAATTTTCCCGATCGGAACGGGAATCGAACCCGCCGTCTCCGGATTGGCGATCCATAGCCTTAACCACTAGGCTGACTGAAGACCCCATGCGGATAACATTAGTAGCAATTCAAATACTGCGCCAAAATATTCAAATTGACTTTATAAACTGTATTGTATTTTGTAATTTTATACGTGTAATTTGTTGTGTATGCTTGTTTTGTGAAAAGATATAGGGTTTTTACGCCGATTTGAGTAAGTTTTGAGAACAATTCACTCAAATCGGCTTTTCCCTATCCCTTATATTCATTAAGACCAGCTAGGTCAGATGAATAAATAAATAAATAAATAAATAAATAAATAAATAAATAAATAAATAAATAAATAAATAAATAAATAAATAAATAAATAAATAAATAAATAAATAAATAAATAAATAAATAAATAAATAAATAAATAAATAAATAAATAAATAAATAAATAAATAAATAAATAAATAAATAAATAAATAAATAAATAAATAAATAAATAAATAAATAAATAAATAAATAAATAAATAAATAAATAAATAAATAAATAAATAAATAAATAAATAAATAAATAAATAAATAAATAAATAAATAAATAAATAGATAAATAAATAAATAAATAAAAAATAATAATTTGTGCAAAACCAGTACCTGTAGGACCTTCACATAATTTTCGGTTTAGCTTTAGCTTCCCGAGTTAAGGAAAAAATCTGAAAAAATATAATATTTCAATACGGAGACCAAAAAGTGATATTGTTTTTATTTATATAAGAAGTAAAAGTATTAAATATAATATGTATCACAAATTTAACCCTGGAACTTCATTATCATATCACATTTAGTTCTTAATATGATCAAACCAACAGTAGCGATCTATTTGATTGATCTTCAAGTATTAAATTGTCTACCTTCTATCTTTTATCTCAATCTTACCAATATCAAGTTTTAATCGTCAGTACTTATACCCGAGTTCCACTGGGGCAGATCAACTACCAAGCGAGCTTCTAAAATACGGTGGAGAAGCACTGGTGAGAGCACTACACTGGGTCATTACCAAGATTTGGGAGGAGGAAGTATTACCGGAGGAATGAATGGAAGGTATCGTGTGTCCCATCTACAAAAAGGGCGACAAGTTGGATTGCGGGAACTACCGCGCGATCACACTACCGAGCGCTGCCAATAAGATACTCTCTCAAATTTTATACCGCCGTCTATCACCGATTGCAAGAGAGTTCGTGGGGCAATATCAGGCTGGATTCATGGGTGAACGCGCTACAACGGATCAGATGTTCGCCATCCGCCAGGTGTTGCAGAAAAGCCGCGAATACAACGTGCCCACACATCACTTGTTCATCGATTTCAAATCGGTGTATGATACAATCGATCGAGAACAGCTATGGCAGATTATGCACGAATACGGATTCCCGGTTAAACTGATACGATTGATCAAGGCGAAGATGGATCGAGTGATATGCGTAGTTCGAGTATCAGGGACACTCTCGAGTCCATTCGAATCTCGCAGAGGGTTACGGCAAGGTGATGGTCTTTCGTGCTTGCTGTTCAATATTGCGTTAGAGTGTGTAATAAGGAGAGCGGGAATTAACACGAGTGGTACGATTTTCACGAAGTCCGTTCATCTGCTTGGTTTCGCTAATGATATTGATATTATTGCTCGTAAATTTGAGACGATGGCGGAAACATACATCCGGCTAAAGAATGAAGCCAGGTGAAACGGATTAGTCATTAATGTATCGAAGACAAAGTACATGATGGGCTCTAGGGATGAATTTCCGCGTCTGCCACCCAGAATTTGTATCGACGGTGATGAAATCGAGGCGGTTGAAGAATTCGTGTACTTGGGCTCACTGATGACCGCCGACAACGACACCAGCAGAGAAATTCAGAGGCGCATTGTGGCAGGAAATCGTGCTTACTTTGGACTCCACAGAAGTCTACGATCGAATAAAGTTCGCCGTACACTCAGCGAAGTAAACTACCGAAATTCATCAAAATACCTTATGAAATTTAGCTATAACTGTAAAGTATGGATGCCATAAGAATACCTTATGGAAATTGAACATGCTTATTATGACCTAATTACATAAGATAAACTTATGAAAAGGGCAGAAAAATCACAAAATGATGCAGACTGGAATCGATCCAAGAACGTCGAGATCACTGAGCTCGTGCCCAACCCACGCGGCTATCGACGCTTGAGGAAATCGTGTTGCTAAATGTGTATAAAAGCCAAAGTGTGAGTCGATTCTGCGTCATAGACCGTCCTTATGAAAATCGTTCTTGCCGTTATGAATTGTTTAAAGGCCATTTCATAAGTTAGACCTTATGATAATCTTAGGTTTATTTGCCTGAGTGTAACACGAAGTTTTTTTATTCTTTAATCACTTAACCTAATTTACAGCTCTATTGTCCACTAGGGCACTCCGTGAGCGATTCCAATTAGAAGCTGCACTGCTTTGTACAGCGCCTAAATGTATTCTATTTCTAATTGTACTACATCGCACTGGTGGCCGTTGCGCTGCTTTCACACTCTACCCTATCATGGTAGAATGATGAGCACGAGGATGTTTATGTGTGGCTGTTGGTTGTTCCTGTTTCCAGTCCGATTGGGGGTCCATTATGGGTTGCCGTTCGCCGATGTCCAAGTATCCGGGTCCATTTGAGCCACGGGCTCAGAAGAGGGTCAGTGTCAGCTGCTCTCAGGGGGACAGAGCAACTGACGAAAGTGCCGGGGCTGGGATCGAACCCATGACCATCTGCTTATGAAGCAAACGTGTAGCCACTACGCCACGGGCCCCGGCAAAAAACGAAGTTAACTATCTACAAAACGCTGATTAGACCGGTAGTCCTCTATTAGCACGAAGCATGGACCCTACATGCACAGGACCAACGCGCCCTTGGAGTTGTCGAACGGAAGGTGTTGCGTACCATTTACGGCGGAGTGCAGATGGAAGACGGGAATTGGAGAAGGCGAATGAACCACGAGCTGCATCAGCTGCTGAGAGAACCAACCATCGTCCATACCGCGAAAATCGGGAGGTTACGGTGGGCGGGTCATGTCATCAGGATGTCAGATAGCAACCCGATTAAAATGGTTGTTGAGAGCCATCCGACCGGTACAAGAAGGCGTGGTGCGCAGCGAGCTAGCTGGGTCGATCAAGTGGAGGACGATTTGCGGACCCTTCGCCGAATGCGGAACTGGAGACACGCAGCCACGGACCGAGTAGAATGGAGACGGCTTCTATGTACAGTAGAGGCCACTCCGGCATTAGCCTGATCGGTAAGGTAAGTAACTCTTAGATACTCGTTTTCCCTCTGAGCACCACCTTACAACAATAGGTAGACATTTAGTTATGATACGTTTCATTCCAGCGCCGTGAAGCACGATACTAGGCGTACGACCACGGAGCCGCATCGAGTGTTTCAAGTGACCAATACATGACATCAATATGATGTTCGATTCTAGTGTTACATTACATTTATCTGTCATTAGATGTAGTCTGATGTATCAAGCGAGCAATAGTTGAAATCAATATAACATTTGATTTTAATGTAAACATTAGACGAGTTTGCCTGTGGATGTTATAGGATGTTAAATTTAACATCACATTGAAGTTTTACTTCGACGTTATGTACATGTAAATCTTATGTACTACTGTGTACTTAGATGTTACATTGAAGTCTGATTTCATTAGGAGAACAATGTAATATCGCAGACAGACGTTCTAGCTCGAACAAATTTATTCAAATTTTGCGGTAATATGTTAAATGTTAATGTATTGTAGATGTATGCTGATGTTTCCTACATTACAATTTCTATTCAGGAAAAGGTCTCGCGTCCCTCAAATATAACATATATACGGATATTGTGACTTATTTAGTGCCAGTTACAAAATATCAACAATGCTCAATGTCATTTCTTGAAAAGATAGAATGAGTCATCTTTAGGTAATTTTTAGTTTGAAGTACAGTGACCCCACACCGATGAATCACCTTAATTTTGTGCACTATTTATGAATCACCATGTTGATCAAATGAGTGATCCATAAACTGTGGTCATTTTTGCCGATTCATAAATTGTGGGGTCACTGTACACGCAGAAAAATAAATTGTAAACACAATTAAATTCTAGTTCAATTCAACCGATTTTTCAGTTTACTATAGCGACAAACTGATTTCTAGTTTAAACTGAACTGTTCTATTGTTTGATAATACAAATATTTTCATTTGTCGAAATTTTTGACAGTTTGTTAAAACAAACAGAGATATGGTATTTTCAACATGAAATAATGGATTGATTCAAACGACTGCATTTTTGCCACTAACAAACCCGGAATGTGATTGTGTTGGTGACGGCAGCAACTGCGGCAGCTCGGAAATCTATTTTTAGACCGTCAGTATGCGGATGGGGAGGAGAACGACTAAAAAAAAGACAAAAAAGGCGAAACCGATCAACTTTTTGTGGATGCTGTCGTGAGTACCTGCGCATTATGATGGATTTGCTACACCTTCTTCGTTGTGGCGATGTTGGGGTAAGCATTTTATAGATGTGTGAGTGCTTTCGGACCATGTTTATGGTTTTTATTTTGTTGAAACAAATGAAATTTTTGACATTATATGAAATGATGATAATCGGTTGTTTTTATCGATAAACTCTAAATGAAAATAATTAAATATAACTTTGGAAAAAGTAAATTCTCAGTTTGAAAATCAACCATGCGTTTTATTGTTTTGAACAAGCGCCTCTTTTCTGCGTGTAGTGTTTGGCTAACATGATTTAAACACCCATTCAACTTTGTAAATGTCAAAACCGTTAATTTGAGCAATCAGCAGCACAAAAATTAAAATATCGTATGAAAAAAAAATCAAAACTTTTTTTATCGGCTCGTTTTTAACCCTAAAAGGATACCTGGGGTCCATTGGACCCCAAGCGCGTTTCAGAGCTCGTCTTTGATGGAACACACTCAGCGAGGTGACGAAACTGAGGCCATGAAGGTATCCCTTCTAGGGTTAAATAACAGGGCATCAACGATGATAAGAGAGGATCTCTGGTAGAAATTTGAGCCCCGTCGGAAAGAAATAACGACCAGGAGAGAAGAATCGTTCCAAAAGCGTATCACGTAATTTCGAGAAAACCGTGTAAAAATAGTGTAATGTAAAACCACATAAAAAGAACGTGTAAAAAAATAATTTAGTGTAATAATTTACTTCATATACACACCTAGAAAATACCATGTAATTTTAAGTGTCCTGAACCTGACATATACGAGCATCTTCAAAAACACAAATTTAGAAAATAAAAAGAAAATCGCGTTAAGTACTGTTGCTTTGAATTCCACTAAGAATTTGCATCCTTTGACAGATACGTATTTCGACCTCAACTGTAAGGTCGTCTTCAGTGTCTTGTACTTGACTCGACTGAAGAGATCCATCGCATTCTACACGTTTTAAACATCTTGGGTAACAAAAATAAGTAACTTAATCTAGATAGTTTTTTTTTCTCCGAGCATGCAAAAACTTATATCTAAATTAACCTCCACCATAGAATAAAAAATTCCTCCACCACCGAATAGGTACATTTTCCTCCAGCTGTCTGTATGGTCCTTCGTTTATCTTCTTCTCCATCTGTTCGTCGTAGTCCTTCTTGTCCATAATAACAACCGCGTTTCCTTTGTCTACCTTCATGTAGTATACTGGTTTCTTTTTAAGTTCCGTTACAATCCTTGTCTCGTCTGAATTTACCTTACTGTGCTGTCCTGTTTTGATGGCGTCTGCTACGATGTTCCTGGCTGTATTTTGGTCTTTGATGTTAACGTTCTGTGTGATCGCTGTTTCCATGTCCACGATGATCTGTTCCACGTCTGGCTTCGAAGTCATCTACGAGTAGACCCACTACCCGGACTAATTAAGCAGACAGACAAGACCCTGAAAGACTGTAAACCCATCATCGGAGAAGCTCGTTTGAAGGAAGCAAATCCCATTCTTCCGCGGATCAAAGGTCTTCCTAAAATTCACAAACCCGGTCAAGAGATGCGAGAGATTATTTCAGCTGAAGGATCCCCTACCCACAAATTGGCTAAATGGTTAGTCAAAGAGTTCCAAAGTATGCCAAAACCCTTCCCCACCAGTTCGGTCAAAAACACTCAGGAGTTCACCCAAAAGTTGTTGGAATCAGGAACCATCGAGGAGGACGAGATTATGGTTTCTTTCGACGTCGCAGCACTATTCCCAAGTGTCCCTGTAAAGGATGCTCTTAACCTTCTCGAGGATTGGTTACTACCCCAAAAGTCTGACGCAACTTGGAAAGGAAAAGTTAGGACTTATTTACGTTTAGCTAGACTGTGCATGGATGAGAATTACTTCCAATTCCGTGGACAGTTCTACAAGCAGACCAAAGGTGCCCCCATGGGAAATCCCCTATCCCCATTTCTATGCGAGCTTTTCATGGCAAATTTAGAAACCAAGCTAAAGGAGCAAGGTTTACTTCCGGGGAAATGGTGGAGGTACGTTGACGATATTTTCAGTGTGATCAAACGGGAAGCTTTATCTAAGGTTCTAGAGGTCATCAACAATGTGCATAAGGATATCAGGTTCACTCACGAGGAAAAAAAGGAGGGAAAACTTCCATTTTTGGATCTATTAGTTAAAAGGGAAGACAGTTCTTCGTTCGAATTCGAGATTTACAGGAAACCTACCAACACCATGCGTGTCATCCCCTATTCGTCGAATCACTCCTTCCAACATAAGATGGCAGCTTTTCACCACATGGTTCACCGAATGCAGACTCTACCTCTAAGCGATGACGGGAAGAATAAGGAACTCACTCATATATTCGAAACAGCGAAAATCAACGGATACAAGGAGAGGACAATTCAGGCCATCATCGACAAAAAGGAGAGGTTGCGATATCGAGATTCCCTAACAACTCTTACCCCTATTTCAGAATCTTTGAAGCGAGTATCAGTCCCCTTCGATCAACACATCACTAATAGTTTACGTTCTAGGCTCAGAAATTTCGGGATCGATTTAGTATTTTCTAGCAGAAGCAATCAGTTGAAGACTTCGTTAGGCTCTACAAAGGATCCGGTTAACACCCTTAACAAAGCTGGCGTTTACAAAATCAGTTGCTCCCATTGTGATAAGGTCTACGTTGGTCAAACAAAACGGTCTTTGGAGGTTAGATTCAGGGAACATATGGCGGAGGTAGGAAAGGCGCAGAGGACAGTGAGTAGAGGTTTGGAATACGATTTCAGGTCGAAAGTTGCTGAACATGTCTTTGAGGAGGGTCACCCTGTAACTACAGAGGATATTCAGATTTTGCGAAATGTAACTTCACCTTGGAAATTGGACGTTGCTGAGAGTCTAGAGATATACAAACAGGTACCTAACACTCTGTTGAATAAGGATCAAGGCAATGGAAGTTCGTGGCTTTTCAAATTATTACCCCCTAAGCACTCTCGTATGGCGTGCGTCTCATAATGTACCTGTGATATATGAACTTTGTTTACCTATCTTGTGCTGGAGGAAAATGTACCTATTCGGTGCTGGAGGAATTTTTTATTCTATGGTGGAGGTTAATTTAGATATAAGTTTTTGCATGCTCGGAGAAAAAAAAAACTATCTAGATTAAGTTACTTATTTTTGTTACCCAAGATGTTTAAAACGTGTAGAATGCGATGGATCTCTTCAGTCGAGTCAAGTACAAGACACTGAAGACGACCTTACAGTTGAGGTCGAAATACGTATCTGCCAAAGAATGCAAATTCTTAGTGGAATTCAAAGGAACAGTACTTAACGCGATTTTCTTTTTATTTACAGATATTCCCCTAACAAGCCCAGGTTAATCATCATCAACAAATTTAGAGGTTATAACATGTAAATTTACGTCTTTCAAGACATTCCAAAATAAAACTTATGTTTTCTTAGCGTCTAGCAATCGCTAGAACCGATTTGACAGATAAAACATAGAAAAGTAAAATATTGTCATGCACGGGATTCGAACTCCGGATCTGCTGATCGTGAGCCACATCTCTTACCTCTCGGCTATTTCACCGAGTTGGAAGGTGGCTGATGAACGTGATACTGATTCTACGTTTCTGGTGAAACTGATTTGTTAACCAACCAGCACTTACATGATGCGCGTAAAATTGAGTCCAATTTGTGATTCAATCTTGAAAACATTTACGTTTTTTGGTGATTCCGTTTCGTGGAAATTTCAGAATTTCTAAGTGTGAGTTTCAGAAACGATGTTAGTGTTTTAAAACTATATATGTGGTCGGTTTGAAAGCTATTAAGCTTCGTGACGGGGATGTCATGAAATAAATTTGAATAATTGTGCAGTTTTCGTGTCATCAACGGTACGAAATTTTCAATAAAATTTTAAAATGGATTTTGTTTTTTGTTTTTATTAATGTGTATTTTAACTTAAATGCTAATTCTACACTCAAAATATTTATAATTTTGTAACTAAATCGGAGCAAAATAACGCGGCACTCATGTATACTGGTAACAACTGATGTAGATATAGCCGTTTCTATTGTGCGAGAATAACTTAAGGCGAAACTGGAAGCATTTCCTCACTTTTTTGGTTTTTGATTTTTTATTAAATAACGAAGCAATATTTTCAAAATCGATTTTCGTGCACATGTAGAGTATGGATCAAGGTATCTACTGAATTTTTTTTGTAGTGGAAAATGTTTTTCGTTTTTTTAGAAACCATTTTTGAACAAAATTTTACAAAAAAATGGTTTCTGCAAAAATAGAAAACATTTTCCACCTCAAAAAAATTCAGCAGATACCTTGATCCATACTCTACATGTGTATGAAAACCGATTTTGAAAATATTGTTTCGTTATTTAATAAAAAAATCAAAAACCGAAAAAATGAGAAAATGCTTCCAGTTTCGCCTTAAGGGGAAACTTCAGAGAGTACAAACATGGCTGCCATAATGGCTGACTTGGTCCCCTACTCACGTTTTTAAGAGCACCAATCTTGAAAGTTTGTAAACAAATGCTCTCGATTTGCAAAAGCTGCCTCTTTTTACAAGTGAGCAAAGCCAGGATAAACAAGTGCGGCTTGATTCGATGCTTCGTTCGTCAGATTTGTGCCTCTGAAGTTTGTATGCAACATTTCAATGGGATTTCTTGATGTTTCACCTTAAGTTCGATTTATAATAAGATTATCGGAAACTTTTCAACATTAGGATAGTGTTCTCCAAATGGCGAATAACCCTATCACAATTAAATAATTATAAAAGCACGTTCAAATATTTTGCATGCATAGTGCATCTCAATGTTAATTGCAATCTGGATGGCTCTCTTGAAATGACCGGGAGTTATCCAGTGATGAATGGTGAAGCCTGTACAAATATTATCAACTATCCATTCACCGTCATCGACGACACGATGGTCTTTAAAGAGCACCTTTGCCTTCAGTTTGATTGGTACAGCGAAGTCGTCAACTGTAGGCCAAAAGAGTACATCGTGGTCAAGGCCGTTAAGTGCTTTGTCCATTCGAACGAGTAACGATCCCGATGGTATTGGTTGATAATAACACTGCTCGACAAAATTTTACAAAATTTGGTGTTATGGGATGAGAAAAAAAATAACAGGGGTTTGGGACCCTAGAAGTGTCAAAGTGAAAGAATTTTTGAAAAATATTGGACCGGGCCTTCACAGTTCAAAACCGAAGTTTGTATGGAGAACTTGGGGTGTTCAATTGATATGTGCATTAGAACGTGTCGTGCATATTTTTAGGCGTTTTCGGTTTTTGGGTTGGTTTCGTTATTGCCTAACGCCTAAATATATGCACAGCGAGTTCTAATGCACACATCAATTGAACACCCCAAGTTCTCAATACAAACTTCGGTTTTAAACTGTGAAGGCCCGTTCCAATATTTTTTAAAAATTCTTTCACTATGACACTTCTAGGGTCCCAAATCCCTGTTATTTTTTATCTCATCCCATAACAAAATTTAGTGTTGAACGGTGTAATTTGCTTGATTTGTTGTTTTGTTATCTGTACAAATGTAAAAGTAGAGGTTTGTTTGTTTATTGTAATATCGATTAAGATTAAATTTGATAAAGGGCATAGCTTTGAATTAATTGACTTCTGAATAGCATACATATTTTAATGACCATTGATCTTCAATCCATAGTCTACATACTTCAATTGTAACAACTGTGGGTATTTCGTATCTTCTCCGATCTCTAAACCCCCATTTCGTAACTGCGGAAACTCTTGTGTCGCCATTAGCGCCAAGGTGCAAAATGAGTAGTGTGACTAGCAGCTCAGCTCTTGGTTGTTTGCTACTTAGCAGGAAAAGTGCAACTCTAGCCAGACAGAAGATGCGCTTCTTATACAATGTCGTGTCGCCGTTTTGCTGGTATAGAAAGCCAGCTTTCAAATTTTTGCATTTTTGCAGCCGAGGAGAGACCTCACGGTATACCGACCAAAATCCCATCCGCGCGTCTGACCAATTAAAAAGCCATGAACCATCATCCAGCAGCGCAGTGACGGGACGACGGTCGATCACCATAAAGCTAATAAACAAGACAAAGATGGTTATGGACGTGCAAATCACAATTTATGCAAATTATGGCTCGTCCATCAGTTGGTTGGAGCAGTTTGCGGAATCCGTTTGTTGGAGGATGAATGTGATGGTCCACCAAGTAATGATGATGATTGGCAACTATTTGTTAACGCCACTTGCGTATTTCCATTTGGCTATTCGTGCTCATAAAGTATCAAATTTACAATATTTGAGTGCGACCAATTGAACTGCAAATAATTAGCATTTTATGAAGCCAAGTCATCATCCCATGTAATAAAATAATTGTTGTTTGGTTTTATTAAACTTTTTTGGCAGCCAAATGGTGGCATTAATCGGTGCAAGCTATACTAGCAAGGTCTTAAATTTCAAACTACTTATTCAACTCATTAAAATTGTAAGATGCGAAACACAGTATTTATTGTAGTAAACTTTCAACTTACCTTACCGATCAGGCTAAGGCCGGAGTGGCCTCTGCTGTACATAGTAGCCGTCTCCATTCCACTCGGTCCATGGCAGTTTGTCTCCAGTTCCGCACTCTGCGTAGCGTCCGCAGATCGTCCTCTACTGGGTCGACCCACCTAGCTCGCTGCGCTCCACGTCTTCTTGTACCGGTCGGATGACTCTCGAGAACCATTTTAGTCGGGTTGCTATCCGACATTCTGATGACGTGACTCGCCCACCGTAGCCTCCCGATTTTCGCGGTGTGGACAATGGTTGGTTCTCTCAGCAGCTGATGCAGCTCGTAATTCATTCGCCTTCTCCAAGTCCCGTCTTCCATCGGCACTCCTCCGTAGATGGTACGCAACACCTTCCGTTCGAAAACTCCAAGGGCGCGTTGGTCCTCTGCACTTAGGGTCCATGTTTCGTGCCCATAGAGGACGACCGGTCTAATCAGCGTTTTGTAGATAGTTAACTTCGTGTTACGGCGAACTTTATTCGATCGTAGAGTTTTGTGGAGTCCAAAGTAAGCACGATTTCCTGCCACAATGCGCCTCTGAATTTCTCTGCTGGTGTCGTTGTCGGCGGTCATCAGTGAGCCCAAGTATACACGAATTCTTCAACCGCCTCGATTTCATCACCGTCGATATAAATTCGGGGTGGCGGGCGCGGTGATTCCTCCCTGGAGCCCTTTGCCATCATGTACTTTGTCTTCGACACATTAATGACTAATCCGATTCGCCTGGCTTCACTCTTTAGTCGGATATACGTTTCCGCCATCGTCTCAAATTTACGAGCAATAATATCAATATCATCAGCGAAACCAAGCAGCTGAACGGACTTCGTGAAAGTCGTCCCACTCGTGTTAATCCCCGCTCTCCTTATTACACCCTCTAACGCAATGTTGAACAGCAAGCACGAAAGACCATCACCTTGCCGTAACCCTCTCCAAGATTCGAAGGGACTCGAGAGTGTCCCTGATACTCGAACTACGCACATCACTCGATCCATCGTCGCCTTGATCAATCGTATCAGTTTATCCGGGAATCCGTATTTGTGCATAATCTGCCATAGCTGTTCTCGATCGATTGTATCATACGCCGATTTGAAATCGATGAACAAGTGATGTGTGGGCACGTTGTATTCGCGGCATTTCTGCAACACCTGGCGGATGGCGAACATCTGATCCGTTGTAGCGCGTTCACCCATGAATCCAGCCTGATATTGCCCCACGAACTCTCTTGCAATCGGTGATAGACGGCGGCATAAAATTTGAGAGAGTATCTTGTTGGCAGCGCTCGGTAGTGTGATCGCGCGGTAGTTCCCGCAATCCAACTTGTCGCCCTTTTTGTAGATGGGACACACGATACCTTCCATCCATTCCTCCGTTAATACTTCCTCCTCCCAAATCTTGGTAATGACCCATGTAGTGCTCTCATCAGTGCTTCTCCACCGTATTTTAGAAGCTCGCTTGGTAGTTGATCTGCTCCAGCGGCTTTGTTGTTTTTCAACCGGCCAACCTCCTCCTCAATCTCTTGGAGGTTAGGGGCCGGAAGTCTTTCGTCCTGTGCACATGCTCCTAAATCTGTTACCACGCCACCTTCGGTACTTGCAACGTCGCCATTGAGGTGCTCATCGTAATGCTGCCGCCACCTCACGCTCGCTCGTGAGAATATTCCCGTGATTATCTCGGCACATGTCGGCTTGTGGCACAAAGCCTCTGCGCGAGTGGTTCAGCTTCTCGTAGAACTTTCGACTTCGTGTGTCCTTAGCGCGGTACAGCTCTTCCATCGCTTTGCGATCTCGTTCTTCCTGCTGGCGCTTCTTCATCCGGAAGACTGAGTTCTGCCTGTTCCGCGTCTGTTTGTAACGTTCCTCATTCGCTCTCGTACGGTGTTGCAGCATTCTCGCCCATGCTGCATTCTTCTCGTTTTTCAACTGTTCACATTCACCGTCGTACCAGTCGTTTCTGCGATTCGGAGTCGCGAAGCCTAGTGCTGCAGCCGAGGTATTACCTATGGCGGATCGGATGTCCCTCCAGCCATCTTCAAGTGTAGCTGTGCCAAGCTGCTCTTCCGTTGGTAGGACCACTGCTAACTGCTGCGCGTAGTCTTGAGCCACTTCGACGTTACGCAGCTGCTCGATGTTGAGTCGCGGCGTTCGACTTCGACGCGTGGTGATAACTGTCGAAAGTTTTGAGCGCATGCATACAGTGACTAAGTAGTGATCCGAATCTATATTCGCACTGCGGTATGTGCGGACATTGGTTATATCCGAGAAGAATTAACCGTCGATTAGAACGTGGTCGATTTGGTTTTCTGTTTGATGGTCGGGTGATCTCCAGGCTTTGTGTTTGTGGATATCTTTGCGGGGGAAGAAGGTGCTTCGGACTACCATACCACGGGAGGCTGCAAAGTTTACGCATCGCTGGCCGTTATCATTCGATACAGCGTGCAGACTGTTTCGCCCGATTACCGGTCGGTACATTTCCTCCCTTCCTACCTACGCGTTCATGTCGCCGACAACGATTTTCACGTCACGCGGCGAGCAATCGTCGAATGTTTGCTCTAGCTGCGCGTAGAACGCTTCTTTCTCGTCATTAGGTCTCCCTTCGTGTGGGCAGTGGACGTTGATGATGTTGTATTTGAAGAAACGGCCCTTAACTCTTAACATGCACATTCTTGCGTTGATCGGCTGCCACCCGATCACACGTTGTCGCATCTTGCCCAACACTATAAATCCTGTTCCCAGTTCATTGGTGGTGCCACAGCTTTGGTAGAAGGTAGCCGCTCGATGCCCGCTTTTCCACACTTTCTGTCCAGCCCAACAAAGTTCCTGCAACGCCACGATGTCGAAGTTGCGGGGATGTAGTTCGTCGTAAATTATCCTGTCACATCCTGCGAAACCTAGTGACTTGCAATTCCATGTTCCAAGTTTCCAGTCGTAGTCCTTATTTCGTCGCGTGGGTCTTTGCCGATTGTATCGAGTCGTATTTTCTCCTATGTTATTCGCAATGGGGATTTTTACGGGTGGCTTATTGGGCCTACGCCAACACTCCTGTCTCGCCGGAGGGCCATCGTGCCAGTTCTGTTTAACGTCCCAACCAACACTGGGACGACCACGCTGATGGGGCTACCACCTTGGATCTAGCTGGGCGTGGTGCAGCGTTTCTTATTCAGCCGCTGGATGCCAGAACAGACGCTGTTTGAGCCGCACCTCCTTGGTGAACAGACGCTCGGGTCGTACCTCCTCAATCTAACTGAAGTCAGAAGGATAACAATGCCCAGGCTACACTACACCCAAACCTCTATTTAGGTAATGAGTCTGGACTGCCTAAATAGAAATTTTACCTAAATGGATGCATTACCTAAATGGATTCAGTTTATTACCTAAATGGAGTACAAGGTTGCTAAAAAGTTGAAGAAGAGAGAGTGACTAGGGGTCATGCGGAGTTTCAGAGGGCTTTCACTCGAAATACGAAGAGTGCTGAAAAAATCGAGTTTTGCAAAGAGTTCCATACAAAATATTATGCAATGATTTTTTCATAATGCAACCCATTTGAGTTGCATAATGTTCATAATGCAACTCAAATGAGTTGCATTATGAACTTTATACAACTATTTTTCATTATGCAACTCATTTCAGTTGCATAATGAGTCAGTTTGGAAAAAATGGCTATTATGATACCAATCTGAGCTATAAAATGTAAATTATGATACTGAATTGCATAAAAAGGTTTTTGCTCATCGCTATTAAACAGACGTAACACTCTAATCATTCCCATCGTACATCGATTTAACGATCAATTCGAAAATTTGATAATTGGCCTACAGCCCACGTGTACCGGTTTTGTTCTAGTTTGATGTTTGCTCACAACCGCCACCTAGTTCATAGTTGGCCAAGCTCGGGCGACTATGTTTTGAACCGAAAAATGTTCGAACTGATATCTCTGTTCGTCTGTGCCTACTGGGTGTTCCAGGTGTGTTGTAGGATGTTCCGGGGGGATTCAAAGGGTTTCAGAGGCGTTCCAGGAATATTGCAGAAAGTTTCAGAGAGAATCAGGGGGATTCAAGAGCGGTCTAGTGCTCTTCTATTGGCTCTCAGGGGTTTTCTTGACCATTCCATGGTGCTTCAACGGGTTTCACAGGCATGCCAGAAGTTTCAGGAGTGTCCCAAAATTTTTAAGAGTATTCCAGGGTTCCAGGGCGTTTCAGGGGGTTTCAGAAACGTTCCAGGAGTGCTCCAGGAGGTTTCAGCTTTCAGGACGAGCGTTTCAGAGGTGTACCAAGGGGCTGAGGAGGTTTCATGGGTATTTTATGGAGTTTCAGTGGGTGTCAAAGGCATTTCGAGGGCGTTTCAGGGCCATGGAGCTCCATGAGTTATCAAAGGACGTCCAGGGGCGTTTCAGGAGGTCTGAGTGAATTTTATAAGCATTCCATGGAGTTTCAGAGGGTTTCAAAGGCGTTCCTGGAGTGTTCCAAGGATTTAAAGGGGTTTCATGAGAATGTCAGGTGTTTTAGGGGCGTTCCAGGGGGTTTCAGGAGGACAGGGCTTTCAAAGGGGTTTCAAAGGGTTTATTAAGAGGCGTTCCAGGGGTGTTCCAGAGGGTCTTCAGGGGCTTCAGAGGCTTCCATAGCATATAAGAGAGTCTCAAGGGCGTTTCAGGAATGTCACAACGAGTTTATACGCGTTCCAGGGTTGTCTCAAGGGGCTTCAGGGGTTTCAGAGTATTTCAGAAGCGTTCTATGGGTGTTTCAGGAAGCCTCAGGGCATCCACGCACCAATGTATGCACCCACCCACAGCGAGAATTGGTCTTAAAACCAATACCAGCAAGACGAAGTACATGATCGTTGGTAGACATCGTGGGAACTGAAAAGGATGCTTTATCCAGGGTAGATTCAATGGAGCGAATTGTAACCCACCAGGTATTCAAGTAAGTAAGCATAGCATGACTTTTGCTTGTTTGTGGTCTGTGGTATCGTCGCTAAACTCCCCAATCAAATCACGGTCGAGTGAGTACCTCCGCATGATCCCGATGTCTGCAACCTCATCAGTCAAAACATTTGCACGAAGATTTTGTCCAAACAACAACCGACCAAGACTGGCCATCGCGTCATCTTCGCGCGCTCGCGGAATTCTCCACTTTTTTGCACTTCTACAAATTCAGTGCAAGTGGATTATGTGTGTGCTCAAATCGGCATCATTCAGCGATCGCGCGCGCAACAACACTGACTGCGCTGCAAGAGGACGTACTTTCGCTTTCGATTTGGTTTGGCTTGGCGGTCGTCGGTCGCCATGTGATGTCGAGGTTGGTTCGCGTGGTACGGACTACGAAGGCGGATCTGAATCTGACCTCATGCAACCGCAGAAAATGTTGGCGGATCAATAACAAACGGCACGTGGTCGATGTCATGTCTTCCAATTGGGAGGTAAACTTTTCTTTCGTAATTTGAATAGTTTAACCTGTGTTAATGATAAATTAGGTAAGGTAGGAATCTGCAATCTATTCAGACAGTTTCCATCAAGAACGTTTGTACTGAACCTTCTGCGCCCAAAATGCGTTCAGTACCTACTGAAGAGACTATCCAGCCCAAACCACACTGACTGACACGCCGCAAGGCCGCATGTCGATGTAGGACAATCGAAACAAGATAATTGAATAAGTGAGATGCAATTGTGTTACAAAATTTGATTGATCTTCTCTATCTTCTCCCGCCCATAACAAACGAGAAGCGACGATGGATGGCAGGCAGTCTATGAGCCAGACAAACGAGACAAACCACGCTTATCATCAATTATGTCAGGTGGTAATTCGATTGTCGATGATGCACGCATCTTATGCTGAACGCTACTTGAGATTGTCCACATTTTGAATCGTGAAGTAAAAAAATAGAATGTTACTAGGTGCAGATCGTGTCGAAAGATTTCCTAGGAGTCGATCGTGCGGTGTTTCCCACCCGGTGTGCGTAACGCATATCATCGATCGGTTGATCATATCATTTTCTCAAGCTAACGCGCCTTCCAATTTCGATTGATCCAAACATTCGTGTTCCATCGTTACGAAATCTTTCATTTGTGCCTCTCACTCTCTTCAGTCTTGACTGTGTGTACCATCTTCCATAATTGTCTAGGCTTTATGAGGATATGCTAGCAACGCTCACACTGAGTACTGACTGGGTATCATCCTCTTGTATACAAACCACGATTAGGCACTCGATGATCATACGGCAGCTCTGCTGGCCTCGTCAAACCCACAAATCTATGCATCTTGCGGGGGTAAAACGACTCGAGTTTACGACGCGACCGCAAGTGCGTATACCAACCCTACCACCAGATCAGAGGCTATGCTGAACGGTTGAGCTTGAGCCATCATCGATCTTTTCCACCCGTGGCAGCTTCCTTCGGCAGACATATGTGTAAACATACGATCACTCGGCAAGCGTGCGGTTTTGCGGTGCGCATTTTTACTAACTTCGATTGTAGACTCTGACTGGCAGTTGATCACGAAACAAAAGTCCCCTCAATGGGCCCCTCAAAAGTTGTTAGGTCATCTTACCCACAAGTGAATGATGGTGACGGCTGGCCACATCTTGCAATGAACTTTAGCGACATTGATGATCGATCGGTTCACCGGTCGGTGGTGGTGGCTATCGATCATGCGCGATCATGGGAACAAACCCTTTGACCGATTGGACGGCCGTCCCTCCCGTAATTACCAGGCGAGAATGATGACGTTGTCCAACGGATAATAAAACCATCAGGAAGCGATCACCTCTATACCAAGGCTTCCAGTTGATCGCTGCCGTTCAGCAGCAATTATGCTGCCAAGCGATCGATGCAAGATTTAATTTGATTTTTTTTTCTGTTCGAAAAATGATTCGCGTCGTGACCAACAGGAGATTCTCTCGTCTTGCGAGATGGTTACGATCATGCACAGGGGCAAGTGTCGTTTACCATCCACAAACATAGACGTTGTTGAGATCGCACCATTTCACGTAATGACCTTTAGCTTTTGGTTTAAAATTTATTGGATTTTCACTGCAGGACAGCCAACCCTGCACTCCATATTTTTGCGCACTGTTTTCACGCTCAACCGGTTTTACGCATCCGTACTTGCTGCGCGGAGAATGGCATCGGAAACAAAAAGTGAGTGAGTGAGGCACAAAAAGTCCAAACAGTTGTACAGGGACGTTTGCAAATTATAGGTTATAAGATAATTTAGCTTTGTGGACCAATGGCAAGTGGACCATCGCTCGGAGTAGGTGGAAATTAGAAGCGGATGGCTGAGATTAATGTGCACGAGAATGAAAATCATTTGATGACTTTGGCTATGTAGAACGAGATCTCTATTGGACTGAATTGTTCGTTGCTCCGCACCGTAGAGAGTGGTGCAAGACTACAAGAAAGCAAGGACAACCAAGAATGAAGCTCATGGCAAAATGAACAACTGACATGAAGAAGATGTCAATGTTAGGTAGCAAACATTCCCCTGACCAGGGAGATCCACTGGACCTGGTCCAGGTATTGTGGGGTTAGGGACCGTCTTCTACAGCCAAAGTAGACGCCAGGACTACCGTTTTCCTGATACACTAAACAACATTCCCATTACCGGCAAAACCCTATGTCCCTCCGGAACCATTATGAAGGCATTGCTTCAGAGGGGGGCTGAACATCGCACCGTCAAGGTTAGCTGTGTAGTTTTCAGCATCGATCATCGACGGCTCGCTTTGGGCAGCCCACCAAGGTGTCATGCTGGCGCTTAGTCAGCTTCCAGAGTGGTCCGTACCACTCTCTTCGTCCTTGGGAGGCGGGCAGGATCAACCACCACGCCCGCACCCAACTGTTCTGCAGACATCAAGAACTGATCTTGCGTGCCACGCGATTTGACCTACTGAAAGCTCAGGCTCTATCAGCTGGCACCACGGGGACGGCATCCTGTTTTTTCCACCAGGGTGCGAGGCCGCCATTTTTAAGAATCCAACATCTTGTATGTAAACATTTGTGTATCCACAAAGCATTCCATTATGGATACACGATAGATGTTAACTCCTGTCAGATGCATTAGGAGGGATTAGGGTTGCCACATACGTGGTTTTTTCACTATGGAGTTTGACATGCTGGATTGTGCCTCCTTACGTGGAGCATAAATTTATGCTCCAGCCAAAATATTCACCAATACAGTCATGAAATTTGAATGTTTACCTTTTTACGAGGGATGTTGGTGCAAAACGCTTGCATCCCATTAGATCTCATAAAAGTGTTGATCATGAAAAAGGGGCATGTTTGATAGTTTTCAATTTGAGAGTGTCAATGTTTAGGTGAAGTTCCTACAGAGAGTGGGAATTGTTTGTGAAAAGACACGCAGCACGTCTTTCCGCAAACATTGTTCGCCAAAGTGCGTTTTTCCTTATTTTCTCCCGCTGCTGTATTGAGTGAACGTTGGTATTAGTGAGCTCTGGTTGCGCATGATAAGCGGCAACAAAATCAGATCACCATAGCACCTCCGTGGCTGGCACCATTCATCAGAAGGAGTTGCTGACAGAGGAGTCTCCCACCACGCCGTAGCCCTTGCCGGGGACCCCTTTCCAATCGCGAGCTCGGATAAAATACAGTCCAAGTAACCACGGTGCTGAAGCGTTCTTCTTCTTCTTGGCGTAACGTCCTCACTGGGACAAAGCCTGCTTCTCAGCTTAGTGTTCTATGAGCACTTCCACAGTTATTAACTGAGAGCTTCCTCTGCCAGTGACCATTTTGCATGTGTATATCGTGTGGCAGGCACGAAGATACTCCAAGGAAGTCAAGGAAATTTCCTTTACGAAAAGTTCCTGGACCGACCGGGAATCGAACCCGTCACCCTCAGCATGGTCATGCTGAATACCCGTGCGTTTACCGCCTCGGCTATATGGGCCCTGGGTGCTGAAGCGTTATTGAATGCAGATAAAAGGTGTATTTAGAGCAATCATTACTTTGCACGAACACTCTAGGCTTTTTACGGCAACATCAGCATCGGTAGCCATGTTGGATATGTGGCTCGAAAATTCAAAGTGATAGTTCTCTGTCACCAAAGCGAATATTCGTATGAAAAAGTATCATCCTATTTGCGCACTCGCAGTGATTGCGATGATACTTTTTCTGCTGCGTTGCTGCAGAATTGACAATTTTTTATTACTTCAAAAACGCGAGGCAAACAATCATTGAAAAGCAAAAAGTCAATGATTCGTTTGAAAGCGTAGTGATGCATCATGACACCTTAAGGTTGATTTGAAGTGGAAAAGGCAATTATGCGACTGAACTAAGATTATACATACCAGTATAATCTTAATTTGATTCTTTGAATTCCACTTTAAATCAACCTAAAGTTTGCATGTAAAGTAACAATTGCTCTGAATACACCGTATATCGGCATGCAATAAGGCTTCAGGACCGTGATTACTTGGGAGTAGACCGTCGCCATGGCAGCAACGGTACCAGGATGTTGTCCCCGTGACCACTCAATCGGTGTAAGGGTCGATTTTGATCACAGGGCATCGGTATGACCTGTCGGAAGCAACTATGGACTGAAAAGTGGAATGTTACTTCCCCATGGTACCGACAGGATCCATGGTGCGAACGTTTAGAGGTAAGGTAATCTTCGATATAACCCTCGATATAGCGAATTCGATATAAAGTACATTTTGCTTCGATATAACGTACAACATTGATTTTTTTTTATTTTTCTTAGGAATAATCCTCAGATAAACTACGAAATCAGTCAAATCAATGTTTTGTTGCAGTATTAGCCTTGTTACCCAGAATTAGCGCAATTTGGGAAAAAAATTAGTGTACGTTATAGCGAAGCAAAATGTACGTTATATCGAAGCACAAAAAACGAAATTACTTTTTCGTGAAACTCGTGCTTTTCATTATTGGTTTTGTGAATATTAAATTTTTCTCTGCTTCGATATAACGTACACTTCGATATAACGAACAAATAGAATTTTATTTGTACGTTATATCGAAGAGTACCTTCATACCATCTACCATAGCTGCGGCAACACACGCGTGCTGGGAACAGCTTTCATAGTGATGGGTGATATGCAGGCAGAGGCGCGTGATCGGTTGGTGGCCAATCGACGAAAGAATGCACAGGTTGAGGATCAAGGGCCGATTCTTCAACTTCAGCATAATAAACGTGCACAGCCCACACTCCGGAAGTACTGATGATAACAAGGACGCATTTTACGCGCAGCTCCAACGCGAGTACGACCACTGCCCAAGCCACGACGTCAAGATCATCATAGAAGATTTAAATGCTCATGTAGGCCAGGAGGAGGAATTCAGATCGACGATTGGAAAGTTCAGCGCCCACCAGCAGACGAACGAAAACGGTCTACGACTCATTGATTTCGCCATCTCCAAAAATATGGCCATACGTAGCACCTTTTTCCAACACATCCTCCCTTGTCGTTACACCTGGAGGTCAACACAGAAGACGGAACCTCAAATCGACCACGTTCTGATTGACGGACGGCACTTCTCTGACATTATCGACGTCAGGACCTATCGTGGCGCCAACATCGACTCTGATCACTATCTGGTGATGGTCAAACTGCGCTCAAGACTCTCCGTCGTCAACAATGTACGGTACCGGCGACTGCCACGGTACAACCTAGAGCGACTGAAACAACCGGATGTCACCTCAGCATATATGCAGAATCTCGAGGCCGCGTTGCCAGACAAGGGCGAGCTCGATGAAGCCCCTCTAGAGGACTGCTGGAATACAGTGAAAGCAGCCATCAACGACGCAGCCGAGAGCACCATCGGGTACGTGGAACGGAATCGACGGAATTAATGGTTCGACAAAGAGTGCAGAACGGTTTTGGAGGAGCAGAACGCAGCGAGGGCGGTAATGTTGCAGCAAGGGACTCGACAGAACGTGGAACGTTACAAACAGAAGCGGAAACAGCAGACCCACCTCTTTCGGGAGAAAAAGCGCCGCCTGGAAGAAGCGGAGCGCGAAGAAATGGAACTGCTGTGTCGTTCCCAAGAAACACACGGATGTTTAATCAGAAGCTCAACGCATCCCGCAATGGCTCCGTGTCGCAAGCCGAAATATGCAGGGATAAAGACGGAGGCCTCTTGGCGGACGGACGTGAGGTGATCGAAAGGTGGAAGCAGCACTTCGATCAGCATCTGAATGGCGTGGAGAACGTAGGCACGGGAGACCACGGCAACGGAGGAAACGACGACGCCAGTGCAACGGAGGATGGAAATGAACCAACTCCCACGCTGAGGAAAGGTAAGGATGCCAACAAAAACCAACAAGGCAGCTGGTAAGGATGGTATCGCAGCTCAACTCATCAAGATGGGCACATAAAAGTTGGCCACCTGTCTGAATCGGCTGATAGTCAGGATCTGGGAAACCGAACAGCTACCGGAGGAGTGGAAGGAAGGGGTAATCTGCCCCATTCACAATAGAGGCGACCATTTGGAATGTGAGAACTTCAGGGCGATCACTATTTTGAATGCAACCTACAAAGTGCTATCCCAGATCATCTTCCGTCGTCTGTCACCTAAAACAAATGAGTTCGTGGGAAGTTATCAAGCCGGTTTCATCGACGGGCGGTCGACAACGGACCAGAACTTCACCGTACGGCAAATCCTCCAGAAATGCCGTGAATACCAGGTCCCAACGCACCACCTGTTCATCGACTTCAAGGCGGCGCGCGGCATACGACAGTCCCAAGCAACACACATGTTATAATAGAGTTACAACAGCGCAAGTTTTGGTTTTATAGAAGTTTAATTTACGTAATTCTAACATTGTGTTGAAATAACGTAAAATAAACTTCTATACAACCAAAACTTGCGCTTTCGTAACTTTTATATAACATGTGTGTTGCTTGGGGTATCAACCGCGAAGAGCTATGGAGAATAATGGATGAAAACTGCTTTTCTGGGAAGCTGACTAGACTGATCAAAGCAACGATGAACGGTGTGCAAAACAGCGTAAAGTTTTCGGATGAACTATCCAGTTCTTTCGAATCTCACCGGGGACTATGACAAGGTGATGGACTCTCATGTCTACTCTTCAACATCGCCCTGGAAGGTGTGATGCGACGAGCCGGTCTCAACAGCCGGGGAACGATTTTCACAAAATCCGGTAAATTTGTGTGCTTTGCGTACGACATGGACATTATTGCCAAAACATTTGATACGGTGGCAGGGCTGTACACCCGGCTGAAACGCGAATCAGCAAAGGTCGGACTGGTGGTGAATGCCTCAAAAACAAAGTACATGTTGTGGTAGGCGGAACCGAACACGACAGGATCCGTCTGGGTAGTAATGTTACGATAGACGGGGATACTTTCGAGGTGGTGGAGGAATTCGTCTACCTCGGATCCTTACTGACGGCTGACAACAACGTGAGCCGTGAAATTCGGAGGCGCATCATCAGCGGAAGTCGGGCCTTCTACGGGCTCCAGAAGAAACTGCGGTCGAAAAAGATTCACCCACGCACCAGATGCACCATGTACAAAACGCTAATAAGAAATGCACCATGTAAAAGGTGGTCCTCTACGGACACGAGACATGGACCATGCTCGAGGAGGACCTGCAAGCACTCGGAGTTTTCGAGCGACGCGTGCTAAGGACGATCTTCGGCGGCGTGCAGGAGAACGGTGTGTGGCGGAGAAGGATGAACCACGAGCTCGCTGCACTTTGCGGCGAACCTAGCATCCAGAAGGTGGCCAAAGTCGGAAGGATACGATAGACAGGGCATGTTGCAAGAATGCCGGACAACATCCCTACAAAACTGGTGTTTGCAACTGATCCGGTTGGCACAAGGAGGCGTGGAGCGCAGAGAGCACGATGGGCGGACCAGGTGGAGCGTGACCTGGCGAGCATTGGGCGCGACCAAGGATGGAGAGCGGCAGCCACAAACCGAGTATTGTGGCGTACTATTGTTGATTATGTCTTGTCTTAAATGTGATGTTGAACAAATAAATGTATGTATGGCATAGTACACAAATTACGTAACTTTTCAGAAAACTAGCCTATTAGAGATCATGGAACATTGAAACATAGATTGGTTAACGTCATATGGACGAAAATGAGGTTTGAAGTTGAAAAACACTTTCGCATTTTTTCCTGCCGCATACTGTATTTCATTATACAAAGCTACGATTTGTTTCCCATCATGTCCAGAAAGTCTTCTGAAAGTTCAAAAGACAGTACCAAATCATTCGGGATATCCTAGGTCACCCAAATTGTTCTTGAGTTTAGATCCTGAAGTCTACGGGTGTAACGGTAATTTATTTAACTATACAAAGCTACGTTTTGTAAAGTATCATGTCCAGTATATCTTCTGGATGTTCAATGGACATCATCAGATAGGCTGGGGTCATCCAAACTATTATGATGTTAAAAATCTATTTATTTATTATGCTACGCTACTCAGTATATCAGATATGGATACAGTTACGAGTGTAAACCTGAAGTTCTGAACTCCAAGATAGATTTCAAGCGCTTTGCGGATCCCAGCAGATTATGCAATGCTATTATTTATGGCGAAAACAAATAAAATTATTCTTGTAGATTTGAAGGACTTCATTATATGACAATAGCTTCCCCATTCTACGGCCCAGGCAATACCACCGGCCTTCGCCCAGTCAGCACGGTCGTCATGCAGTCCAGCATCTGCGTGATCGACCACCGCGGAGGCGCATAGCAGCCACAGAATAAGACCACGTTCACTTTGGCAATCACGGAGCCCTCACAGGTAGCAGACTCCAACTACTGAACGGGGTATTTACCCGTAGTCCATATCGCCGCAATTTTTCCTGACCCATGCCATCACCGGTGGGTACAGTCACAGCACAATCATGGGTCACCCACAATTATGGGTCAATTACATTTGAATTGCATGGTGAACTGACTGACTAAAAATTGTGACAGAGTGACCCATAATTGTGCAATGACTGTACTTGGTATGGGCCCGTAACCGTACCCCGCTCAGCGATTGCCTGTAACTACGAATTGTATGCTTTACTTGTCTTGTAAAAACTCTGTATGTCTGTCGCCAAGAAGAAGCTCGATTTACAATTGTCTTTTTCTTAATTTTCTTCTGTCCATTTTCTTAAGAAAATATCGCACCTTTACTAGGGAAAAGAAGTAAATCACCCAATGAATCTGATATCAATCGCACACTAATTTCATAAAGGGCTTCCTAACATTTGCCTGCCTAAAAATACATACATACAGCGTAGGTATCAAGTTAGGCAGGCGTGAGAAATGCCGCACCCGCGTATGGAAAACCCCATTAAGAAGTGGAATTCCCTACCGATTAATTTATATCACCACCGCGCTCCAATCACGAAGACACTTTTCTTTTATTTACCATCTCAACAGCATTGCTCTTTTCAGCATCGCTCGTTACATCTACCTAACTCTTAATTCAATGGGCCTTTTCGTGGCCGGCTGGCACTTCTTTCTCTCTGTCTCTCCATTTCAACAACCGAACCTATTAGAGTATTATACAACAAAATCATCAATTCAGACTTTTGCACACGAATTCGAAACTCGCGCTGCAAAATGCCGTGCAGCATCATCATCTCGTACCCTGCCTACCACAAATAACCCCCCCCCCCACCCCACGCCCAGGGAGGGGGTGGATGACGACGGCACGACATCGCGGTCGGTGACGTGCCGAGACTTTGTACCTTATACCTACCTAGGACCTGCATAAACCTTTCGTTTCTTTCTTCAACAACTCTGCTGGCTCAGTTTATGGCAAAGGTCGCGCGACTCAGATTGGGCTAATGGACTGTTTTTACATCTGATCTTCATTATTCAGTTCCCTACACATATACACAATGAGAGTGACCCACCAGTGACCACCGGCCGAGCCCAACCGGGTCGTGATCCAGTGACCGAGTGTACAGCAGCGTACTCTTATTATTTTTTTTTCCGGCGCCATGCCCTACTGCTGCCATGCCCCATCAGCAAGCAGTCTTACACAACAGTGAAACTACCAAATGCACGCGGATGGGTTGCATGTTATTATGTTGGGTCAGTGGTTCCCTGCCAAATTGAAGCTGTAATTAAAGAGCTATAACGTCTCTAGACAACTGGTAGGTACATAAGATGACGAACTCTTTCAGCAGTGATGCTGTGAAATCTTTAACTTTTAAAACAGTTTTGGTACACGAATTGGGCGAAGGTTAGTTTAGGCTGGGTAATGCGTACCTGAAGGAATAACATAGATCTCATTGAGGTCCTTAGGGCCGATTTCTTCAACCTGGCTTAAGCATTAAACCAGGTTTAACTATATGGGTAAGCATGGTTTACCAGTTAAGCCGAGGTGAAGAAATCGACTCAGGGAATGTTCCAGGTCAGCCAAACTGTCTGTGAGTTCTGAACTTAAGGTCTACATTTGTTACATCAGCTATATCTGACATACAGAGACATGTTTTATAATCAATCGCGGTGACTGGACCAATCTGGTGTCTACTATATATTATTATCCACCATTGGGACATTGTGGGTCGCCCGAACTATCCTGAAGTTTATCTCTTGATAGTAGCAGTAGTTATTTTCAAAATGAACTTTAAACTGTAATCTGTAATCCCCCTGGTATTTCAAGATAGTTTTGAGATATTCCAGATCAACAACACTACTACGGAGACCAGGTATACACTTGTGATAATAACTTTTTCCACTAACTTAAGTAGTGTTACATAATCCACTGTACCTACCAAAGCAGTTAGAGGAACAATAAGCGTTGTTATATTTTTGTGATATTATGGGCTTCCTTACTGTTATGGAAGCTTAGTTGATAAAAATAACCACTGTAACTTTCAGAAAACTTACTGAACATGATAGATTACAAATCGTAGCTTTCGTGGGTTTCGTGGCCGTGCGGTTAACGGTGTCAGTCGTCTAGGCGTTTCGTATGCCTCGGAGTGCGGGTTCGATTCCCGCTGCAGTCGGGGAAAACTTTTCGTCAAATGGAAAATTCTCCATTGTGCCACTGGGTGTTATGTGTGTTGTTCGTTGTCTCGTGTTAGTAATGTTCAGTCTGTACAGCCTCTGGCTGAAGACGGGGTAGTGTTTTTTTTTCATGAAAGAGGTTACCGTTACACCCGCAAACCTTATGATCTAACCTCAAGAACAGTTTGTATAACCTAGGATATCTCGACTGATCTGATATGGTCTATTATGCTTTCAGAAGACTTACTGGACATGATAGATTACAAAAAGTAGCTTCGTATAATAAAAGAAGTTACCGTTACACCCGCAGACTTTAGGATCTAAACTCAAGAACAGTTTGGATGACATAGGATATCCCGACTAATCTGATATTATTTTATGGACTAATTCCTGGAGGAATCCCTAGAGAAATTCTTAGAGAAATCACAGGTGGAATTCCTGGAGAAATCCTTGAAGCAATTCCTAGAGGAATCTCTGGAGGAAATCCTGGATACACTTCTGGACAAAATCCTAGTAGAAACCCTGTAGAAGTTTCTAGAGGAATTTCTGTATGAAAATTTGAGGATTTCCTGGAGGCATACCTGGAGAAATTTCTGGACGAATGTCTGGAGAATCCCTGGATAAATTCCTATTTAAATTCCTGGTGGAATCTTTAGAGGAATTCTGGGAGAAACCTCTAGAAGAATTGCCGGAGCAATCCCCAGATGAATTCTTAGAGAAATCCGTGGAGGAATTCCTGCAGGAATACCTGGAGAAATTGCAGGAGAAATTCCTGGAGGACTCCATGGAGAAATTCCTGAATGAATTCCTGGAGCAAACCCTGGATGAATTCCTAGAGGATGCCTAAGAGGAATCCAGAGAAGACTCCTTGGAGAAATGTCTGAAGAAACCTCTTGTGAAATTCCTGGAGGAATCCTTAGAGAAATTTCTAGGGAAATTCTTGGAAGAATCTCTGGGGGAATATTTGAAAAAATCCCTGGAGGAATCCTTTAAGCAATTTCTGCAGGAACCTGGGGAGGAATGCCTGGAGGAACTTCTGGACAAATTTCTGTCGGAAACCCAGGAGGAATTCCTGCATAAGTCCTTAGAGAAATTCTGAAGAATTATCTATGGAAGAATTCCTGGAGAGATCCCTGAATGAATTGGTGGAAAAATCTCTAGAGGAATTTTGGAAGGAATCCTTGGAGAAATTTCTGAAGAAATTCCTAGGGAAATTCCAGGAGGAGTTCTCGGAAGAATTTCTGGAGGAATTATCGAAGGAATTCCTGGTGGAATCTCTGAAAGAAGCCTTAGAGGAATCCCTGAAGAAATTCCTGGTACATTCCTGGAGGAAGTCCTGGTGGGATTCTGGAAGAATCCACTAAATAATTTCTGGAGGAATCCTTGGAAAAATTTCTGCAGAAATTCTTGGAGGAATTGCTGTAGAAATGTCCGAAGAAATTCCTGAAGAAAATCCTGGAGAAATGCCAGAATGAATTTCATAAGAAATACCTGGAATAATTCCTGGAGGAATTCTTGGTGGAATTTCTCCTCGGGCTGAAAATCTCTTTAATAAATACATCTATGTATCTATTTATCTTGGTGGAATTCCTGGAGGTGCCCCTGGAGAAATGCCTGGAATAATTCCTAGATAAACTCCGGTAGAAATTCCTGGAGAAATAACGGTAGTAATTTCTGACGGAATTCCTGGAGGAATTTTGTAGAAACCTCTTGAAGAATTCCTGGAGGAATTCTTAAAAAAATTTCTAGAGAAATTCTGAGAAGATTCCCTGGTGGAATCCCTGAAGCAATTTCTGGAGGAACCTCAGGAGGAATCCCTGGAGGAACTTTTGGACGAATTCCTGGCGGAATCGTACGAGGAATTCCAGAAGAAAGCCCTAGAGGAATTCTCTGAAAATTCCGTGAAACTATCCCTAGAGGAATCCTGAAGGAATGTTTGTAGGAATTCTAGAGGAATCCCTGGAGAATGTTTTTTGAAAAAAATCCTAGAGCAATTTCGGAGGAATTCTCAAAGGAATTTCGAGAGGAAATCCAGTAGGAATTCCTGGAAGAATCTTTTCTGGAAGAATCCTTAGAGGAATCCCTGAAAGAATTTCTGGTATAATCCCAGAGGAATTCCTGGTGGAATTTCAGGAGGAATCCGTGAAATAATTCCTGGAAAAATCTCTGGAGAAATCCCTGAAGGAAAAATCCCTGGATTGATTCCTGGAACAAAGCCTGGAAACATTTTCGGAGGTATCCGTGGAAAAATTCCTATAGAAATCTCTGTAAAGAATTCCTGAAGAAATGCCTGGGGTAATTCCTGGAGGAGTTTTTATTCTTCAATTACTTAATCTAATTTACAGCTCTATTGTCCACTAGGGCACTGCGTGAGCGATTCTAATTGGAAGCTGTACACACACTTTGTACAGCGCCTAAATGTATTCTATTCTAATTGTACTACATCGACCTGGTTGCCGTTGGGGGGATTATTTCTAAAGCAATCCCTGGAGGATTTGCGGTAGTAATTTCTGAAGGAATTCCTGGATTAATTTTTGAAGGAATTCCTGGGGTAGTTCCTGGTGGAATTCTTAAATGTATTCCTGGAGATGTCCCTGAATGAAATCCTGGAGGAATGTCTGGAGGTATTCCTAAAGAAATTCTTAGAGGAATTCCTATAGCAATTCCTAGAGGATTCACTAGAGCAATTCCTGGAAGAATGTTTCTAAGAAATCTGAGTGCTGAAGAAATCGTTGAAATTCCTGAGGAAATCCTGAAATCCAGGATTATTGGCTATGAGAGTTTTTGAAGAAATCGCAAGCAGAGTTATTGAAGGCATTTTTTTAATAATCCCGGAAGATGTTCCTTACAGAATTACAGAAGGAATTTCCAGGTGAATCCGTGGAGGAATTATTGGGGGAATTTTTGAAAAAAAACCCATGATTTTTTTTGTCTGTATTAACGAGATTTTTAACCCTAGGCTAGTTCATCTCGGGACCCACGTTTTACTTCCCTTCCGAAGGAAGAACCCACATTTTGTGAGTATGTCGGGAGTGGGATTCGATCCCAGGTCCTCGGCGTGATAGTCAAGTGTTCTAACCACCACACCAGGTCCGCTCCAAAACCCATGAAGCATCGCTAAGGGAATCTCCGAAGAGCCTTAAAGCTTAACGTCCCAAGTAACAATGGTAGCTGAATAACAGCTTATTCTTCAGCTTATAAATTTCAAAATCAAGCTTAAGAGCGATTTATTCAGCCATTGTACAGCAATAATGTTTGTTGGGGTATTCCTGGAAGAATTTCATATCTGCAGTGGACGAATTATTGAAGGAATACCCTAAAGGTTTTTTTTTGTATAACATTTTCAAGCAATTCCTGGATTATTTTTGAAAAAAGTTTAGTAAAATTTTCTAAAAGGGTTTCTGGAATATATTCCTGCAGAAATACTTCTAATCATTCCAGATGGAATTATTGCGGAGCAATCTCTAGTGGAATTCTGGAAGGAATATATGGAGAAACCCCTGTAGAAATCTCTGAAGGAGCACTTTCAGAAACACCTTAAAGGATCTTTGGATAAATTCCTAAAGGAAACCTTGAAACTGGGGTCTCCAGTTAGCCTAGTGGTTAAGGCTATGGATCGCCAATCCGGAGACGGCGGGTTCAATTCCCGTTCCAGTCGGGAAAATTTTCGCGACTCCCTGGGCATAGTGTATCATTGTACTTGCCTCACAATATACAAATTCATGCAATGGCAGGCAAAAAAAAGCCCTTTAATTAATAACTGTGGAAGTGCTCAAAGAGCACTAAGTTGAAGCGTGGCAGGCCAAGTCCCAGTGGGGGACGTAGAGCCATAAAGAAGAAGAAGAAGAAACCTGGAAAAATGCACTGGAGGAACATCTAAAGATATCCCAGGAAATGTCTGGTGGAATCCCTAGCTGAATTCTTGAAGGAATCTCTGGAGGAATCCATGATAGAATTACTGTAGCAAGCTATCGAAATTGAACAATCCCTCTAGGAATATATAGTTTACGAAACTAGGAACAACTCTAAAACAATCTTTTTAATTCCCCAAAACTGCAATGCCGATTTGCATATTCACATATCACATATCGGGCGGCCCCCTCCAGAAACAATTCCTAGTTACGCCAATGCAAATGGCCCTTCACCCTATATGCCCAGGAAAGTGACCTTACAGTCTTCAATCTAAATTAATACCCATTTTACCTCAAAAGTAAACACATTTGCCTCTACTCGGTTCAAGGTAACAACTTCCGCAAAATTCTTAGGCCCTCAAAGAGAACAACCAGAACTCATGCCCACTGCGTTCGTGCAAAATCCACCACCTGCCAATCGTGAAAGGGAACCATCCATCGTTCGCCACCAACAGCAGTACCAAGAAGAAGAACAAATGCGAAATCCTCATCAGCAGCATGATCTTCTGCTTCTGCGTGATGCAACGGTCGTCATCAGCAGCAGTGGCCAGCACCGCGCGCGCATATGAAACTACATACCCGCGGTAGTGGTGTAGCACGTTTAGTACCCATCATCCAAAAAGCTGCCGATTACTTTTATGAGAATCTACAGCTAGGGTCCGTCAATTAAGTACGTAACGTTCCAATCACCAAATGAGATCACGAAATGGATCGTGTTAGAGGTGTGACCAATGACAGGCAGAGTTCAGCCTCATTTCACGTGACGTACTAAATGGAAGCCCCATACATGGAGTCTTCCATTTAGTTCGTCCTGTCCTGGATGATGGAACGAACGATGAAGGGGGTGGACGCGTGGTTGGTAAGATCATCACATTTGCTCGATTACATCATCGTTCCATCGCAGCAGCATCGTCGCCAGTCAGTGAGATAGTAGCGGAGTGCTAGTGCTGCGTTGTTGCTGCACATCAAGAAGCGAAGGCTGAAGTGCCTCAAGGGGGAATCTGCAACCCGAGATGGACGAGGTTTTGCGAATTCGGCTTATGCTGTTGTAGGAATTTAGCGGAGGCGCGTAACAGGTTTTGATGGTCCATGTTGTTCCAGCCAGCCGCGCATGCAGCTTTAAGTTATGCCAATTTAAGTAGACGGTGATGGAGATTTAATTTTTGATTAATGATGAAATTTCGTTTGTCCAAGTTTGGAATACAACAGGAGTGGACGGTCTTACAAATCCTTGGAAGGTTTGTCTTGCTGTCTAGAGAATACAGTTTCTTACCGATTTTAGCAACACCCGTTTTTGGCAACAATTTCTTACCGATCTTAGCAACAAAAAATTTTGACCAAATTTTTTTTTTTTGAAAAATCGTTTGTATTTGTAAATGTATTTATGTTTTAGCCTTACTCTTCTTCAAAAAATCAAAATTCTTTAAATTTTCCAAAATCAACAATTTTACAAATCATGGCGTAATTTATGAACGTCACCTACAGGGATCATTTTATAACTTGTGAATAGTCCATATTTAAAATATAAGCCAAATTGACGTATAAAAGCTGAAAATAATACACAAAAAAAAAATTACCGATTTTGGCAACATAAAATTTACGTCGTGTTGCCAAAATCGGTAAGAAACTGTACATACCGAACAGAACTTTGTATGATGGTATAGGCGAAAGATTTTGGCGACTTTTGAAAGATTTAGACATACTAAGATTTTTGCGCCCAAAGTGTATACATTCTAGAATTTCCGAAATTTACGTCGATTGGCAATGACAACTTTACTCTACTCCCACTTGTCCGTCCCCGTACACATCCTTTCAACAATAATGTTGTCCGGAGCCATATCTCTACCGCATATCTCCTGCATACTCGATCTTTGCTCCACGAAACGTGGGCATTAAAAGAGCAGCACTAATCTATGTTCGAATGTAATGTAATGTAATGTGTTCGAATCTGTGCAGATACCTCCTACCACCTAAAGCACCCATCCCGAGCAGGAAATGAGAATAAGTCTATAACAAATTGATAACTAATTTTGTTATTAATAACAAAATGAAATCAAAACGAGTTTTCATTTCTTTTTTTTTGCATAATATCAAATTGAGATATCATTTTGATATCATTTCAAGATTTGGATTAGCTTTAATTATATTCGCATTTCACATACACTTGTTTAATCTACCTCAGTATTGTACTTACATATTGACACAAAATTTCTTATTCCTGGTAATGGTCATGCTAATACATTCATTTAAGTGTTTCTAAACTTTGATAAGTATTTTTATATCGATTATTTTACATCTAAACATGTTGTCGAATATTTTAAAATTTGAACAACACGATGATTACATTATTTCCAGTTCTATATTTTAAAACTGCACCACTTGTTTTACATCATTTGCACTTTCGTATTGAAATAACGACGAGTTCCACAGTGCTCCAAATTTCACAAACTTTAGTATAAATTAGCGATTAAATGTACATTGAAGAAACTCATTATCTTCGCCGTAGAAACGTTAAAAGTCTTCAAATAAAACAATCGTGTTTCTCTGACAAGTGACACTCTCAAACTAAAATCTTTATTTTACTGATACTGATGGTATTAGAGTATTAGTGAACCAAAAGAAAAAAAATACTGAAATAAACTGTTACTTCGTTGTTACACTAATCATGATGCATGGTGCCCAACATTACAAACTGTTGTAACCTTCTTTAGCATTTCTGAATCATTTCAGCAGCTTTTTTTTTTGCTTTTATCTAACAGTAGAATAGACATACAGTAGGTAATAGCCGCATAACATGTACCATACTCGGATAGAAGTAGTGTAGTAAAATATTTTTTTCAATTAGCCTCCTAAAGAGAGGTTATGTTTTATGAAAGCCCATTTCGCATTTCAGTGATTGAGTCGTTTCTGATACATAATAAAATAAGATTGTCAAACAAAATACACTCCCGTTCAAAAGTTTGGGGTCACCCCCTCAAAAACATGTCATTTTTTTAGGCCCATATCTCCGCCAATTTGCGTCCGATTTCAAAACCCTAGGTTTTATTCTAAAGATAATAAGTCAAAGAAACTTTGAACATGATTTAAAAGAAACTTTTTCCAAAAATTTTGTATGTAAACTTAACCCAAAGTTGCCAAATTTTCTAAAAAATGAACACAAACTTACGGCAGTGTCGCTGGAAGTTGGGTCGACCAAATTTTAAGATGAGAGCGGTAATATGACCCATTTTCTATTAGCTTTCAACTGCTTTTTACAGAACTTAGCTAAAACATCTAGAAAAAAAGTTATTAAGTAAATTAATCCTTGATGTCATCGACCAAAAGTTTGGGGTCACCCCTCAATATGATGTATCGGCCAAAAGTTTGGGGTCACTTTCGTAAAACATGGAAAAGTGATTTGGCGATATCTTCGTCATCTATAGTTCAATTTTAATTATTTTTGGCTCATTTCAAAGATAATTAACAAAATTTACGTTTGATGTCTTCAACTTGACGTATTTAACGATTTTTGTATATAAAAATGTTATGTAAAGTTACCACATTTTACCACGCTTCAAAAAATGAGGCAACTTTACGTTAAGTTTTAGTATGAAAATTTCAACAAATATGTGTGGTTCAATGTCTATGCAGTAAGTATCATTCATTTTGTTTCAAATAAGCCAAGAAGAATTAAAATTGAATGAAAGATGACAAAGATATCAACAAATCACTTTTCCATGTTTTACGATAGTGACCCCAAACTTTTGGCCGATACAGCATTTTGAGGGGTGACCCCAAACTTTTGGTCGATGACATCAAGAATTAATTTACTTAATAACTTTTTTTCTAGATTTTTTAGCTAAGTTCTGTAAAAAGCAGTTGAAAGCTAATAGAAAATGGGTCATATTACCGCTCTCATCTTAAAATTTGGTCGACCCAACTTCCAGCGACACTGCCGTAAGTTTATATTCATTTTTTAGAAAATTTGGCAACTTTGGGTTAAGTTTACATACAAAATTTTTTGAAAAAGTTTCTTTTAAATCATGTTCAAAGTTTCTTTGACTTATTATCTTTTGAATGAAACCTAGGGTTTTGAAATCGAACGCAAACTGGCGGAGATATGGACCTAAAAAAATGACATGTTTTTGAGGGGGTGACCCCAAACTTTTGGACGGGAGTGTTTGTTATGGAAAAGCAATGTGCTAATAAGATAATAATAACAGAACAAGTTATAAAAACAGGTTATGTTATTCCGTAGTTTTGCTATTCCCCTCTGCTCGGGAACCGGGTAGAAAAAATCGATTTATCAGTGAATTTATCAAAAAAAAAAAAAAAATGATGATTAAGCTGATAGGGAACGTATAAGAACTTGAGATTTGCATCTACTAAGTTTTAAAACCAATGATTGATGATTCTGATACGTCCAAAAAGCTTTAAACAAAACAAGTTACGCTTAGAATTGATCGTGGCACAAATGTCCCAAATGGAGGATAACGTGCCTCTGGAGCCGGCTTTCTGATAGATTTGGTATGCACCCGCCTATGCCTATGGTGACCACTGCCTGTTGTTCATACTTGCGGTTGTTCACCACTAATTTTTGTTGTGCGCGAGTGTCAACTATCTCGACCTCAACCAGTCCTCCCCTATGCCAATTGCGTGCGTTGCTGTCAGTTCCACTTCCTCTATCTAGTCGCCGTATACCACGAGGGTAATAGAGATGGGAAAATGATTCAATTTTGAGAGCGAATCGCTACCGATTCACTCTCAAAAAAGAGTCGGCTCTTTTTGTAGGATCGTAGCAATCTGTAATTCTGAGTATAACGTTGTTACCTAAAAAAATAATCATTGTTATTCTAACCCGGTGGTGTTCAGGCTGGAGGATACCGCGGACCAAATTTGCAAATCGGGATAGACCTGCGGGCCGCATAAAACATCGATGCACAAGAACAACAAAAAGAACAATTCTAAAGCATATTTATTAAAAAACTGTTCAGAACTTGTGTAAGTGGTGATACACAAATTATGTCACGCAAAAATCGACCTTTTTCAAATATGTCACACTTTTTGTATGGGACCTCATTATTTTTTGTATGAGTCGTCACGTTCTGTAAACACCCCTCCCCACCTCCCTAAAAGCGTGACGTAATTTGTGCATGACCCCTAAGGATCAAACTTTATAATCTATTGCCCTTCGTGGATATTCATAAGTTTGGTTGAGAAAAACGTTTGAGCTTCAAATTGAAATTCCAACAAACAATTTAGAAGTTGCCCCTAGAATTGCCTTGAAGCCACTTCAACTTAAACTTGTCAAGCAGCTTTTACAAGATTTTTTTTGAATCGCTCCAAAAAGGTTTATTATTATTATGTATAATTATTATTTTCTCCTGAAATTTCTTGTGGAGTTGCTCCAGTAGGTTTTCGAGAAATTTCTTAAAGTTTCTTTTGCTTTTCTAGAATTCTCTTGGAACACCTCCAAGAACTCCTCTTAGATTTGCCTTTGGAACTGCCCTGAAGTTACTTCAGGAATTCCTCATTAATCGTTTCCAAGAATTTTTCCTAGAATAGCTTCCGGATTTTTCCGACAATTTTCCAGGAGTTTCTTGAAGATTTTAGTAAATTCTTTCTATAAGTCTCTACTAAAATTTATGAAATACTTCATCATAAAATTTCTTCAAAAATGAGATTTTTAACAATTGTTTCCGGAAGTTTCTTCAACATTATCTTCTAAAGTTGCTGCATAAGTTGCTTCAAATTTATTGTTCAAATTTTCCTCAGGCGTTCTAGGCACCTTTTGTGTCTTGGTGCAGTTGGTCCTGGAATCTTGTTTGTAGTTACTCCTGAAAATTCTCTTTTTGTTGCACGAGAAATTTATTCTAAAGTTGTTTAAGAAATTTCTGTTAGAGTGGCACCAGAAAATTTTTCTAGGAGATGCTCCTATAGTTTCCATGCGGTATCGCCACAACTTTCTCATTGAGTTTCTTCAGGTTTATTTTCTCTAGGATGATTTGAGTTTCTCCATATATTTCGCTTAGAGTTGCTTAAATTTTTTCTGCAATAATGTTTCCTGGAGTTTCTCCAAAAATGTATCCAAAAGTTTCTTCAAAAGGGAACAGGAGACGCTTTATGAATCTCGCCTGAGTTTTTTTTTATTTAAGTTCGTTCAGTAGTTTCGCTTGGAAAATTCAAATTGGATTCGTAAGTTTTGTTTCGAAAAATTTGTGAGTCTTATAATATAAATTTGAACAAACAGTGAAAATTAAACAATCTTGGCAACCAGAGATTTGCTGAGAATTTTGTCAAAAGCTGCGTGCTTTGTGTTTTTATGTTCTTCGGAAAGGCGAAATGTGAAATATTTGCTCAGCGTTGCATTGACTGCGCTTAAAAACTGCAACTAATTTTTAAATGATTCAAGATTACATTTTTAACAAACTTTCATTTGATTCGTACCATTTATAAATAACTATAAGCTGGCTTCGTGACTTAGCTGAAATGCCGAAATATTTCGGAGTTGCGATTTCGAATCTTACCAGAACGGATTGTTCTTTTTGTTTATTTATCATTTAATTTGTGTTCAACACTGTGAAAATTGATCAGCATTTTTTTTTTGATTTCTTAATAAATTTAACGAGTTATTTCAAATAATCGTTCAAAAATTTCGATTCGTCTTAAAGTACTCCGCGGGCCGCATCTTAAGGCTTGGAGGGCCGCATGCGGCCCGCAGGCCGCAGGATGAGCACCACTGTTCTAACCAACCAACAGTGAAGTCGCATCTCTACATTTGGCGACGAGGAATAAATTTGACGGTGCGGAAAAAAAACTGAAATGAGAGGAAAGATTGAAAGCAACACCCCAACACCCAATCGAAAGGAGAAAAAATCCCAGATGAAAAGGAGAATGATAGAAGATAGAGGAAACATGGAGGAAACAAAAATACGAGCCAGGATTGAACAGACTGTACACATTAAAGAAGTTCTGTACACTACGACATTCTAAAGATGGTAGCTGAACGATCCTGAAATTCAAGATGGTTGGGGCTGAATTAACCATGCGGCGATTTTTAACCAGAAACGACTGAATCCGATCGAATCATTATAAAACGGACAGGTAACGGTACTTGGGAAAA
The DNA here is from genome assembly GCF_035046485.1 of Aedes albopictus. Taxonomy (NCBI): domain Eukaryota; kingdom Metazoa; phylum Arthropoda; class Insecta; order Diptera; family Culicidae; genus Aedes; species Aedes albopictus. Next base: position 22,280,684 of record NC_085138.1, on the reverse strand, counting down.
AGGTCATGGAAATCTGTAGAAATGACTATACTTGATCCCCACATTCATATGGTAAGTCATTGATTGTTTTATATTTCGACCGTAGTGAGGTACAACAGAAGCAGAATTTGCAGTAAGATACTCCAGCTTATTAAAATGTCATAAAATGTTCTACATAGAACTTTGCTACATCTGCATAACTTGGACATGTCAGGGCTAGCCTCGATGGCCGTCTTGATGGCTACTGTCGTCGAGATACCGTCCGGACCGAGCCTTATTCAACTTAAGCGACTTCGCAGTTCGTCGTTCGTCACCGGGGTAACCTCAGTATGGCCCATGGTCTTGTATCGTGGCGCGGAAACAGCGTTTCCACGATGTTCTGCAGCATCTCGGGGGAGTGTTCTGGGGGTGCTGACTGCTGACGCGCCCTTCGTTTTGGCCATGACTACTCTTAAGGCTCTCGTGTTGACTGCCTAGCAGAGATTTACGGAGCAAGTTTAGCCGCACTGTAGGCCTCACTTCGTTCCATTTCACCCTCATCTGCGATCTCTGGACCAAGGATAGGAACACTTACTTGCAAAGAGTTACACTCACTTGCTGTTTTCTCAGCTCATAAGCGTGCAATCAAGAAACGATGTATGGACGATTTTTGCCTTGTGGTTTTATCTAAAACTTTGCCGAATACAGTAGGAGTCGAACACGCCTGCCGAAATCGAGAGGGAGCAGCGAAGACAACTCTCCACGAGTTGAATGTAAATTACACTCACCTCGTGGAGTTGCTTTCACCGCTCTGTCACGACTTTGGTATGCGTGTGCGACTCCTACTCTATTCGGGAAACTTTTAGACAAAACCACAAGGCAGAAGTCGTCCATACATCGTTTCTGGATTGCACGCTTCTGAGCTGAGAAATAGCAAGTGAGTGTAACTCTTTGCAAGTGAGTGTTCATTTCTGGGTTTGCGTCCATTTCTGGGTAGCGATCGGCTTGGGATTGCGGCCTCACATGCACGGTTTAGCATTCAGGTTAGATCATCGCTGCAAAGATCGTCGGTGTTATCTTCCATAAGCAATCGCTCCACAAATCCCGGCTTATCGAAGCGCGAGGTCAGCCATCCTCGATGAAGGTTGATGACTTTCGGCTGTGGCCGTCTTCCTGCTTGTTCCACCCTGTATCTATCGTCGACCCTTCAGTCCAAGCAGGTCCAAACTAGGGTTTAGATCCGGGCCCCAGATGGTCACATCAATGATGGACTCTGCACCGTTTCTACTGCAGGTTTTTTGTTTATCGCCCACGTACGCAACATCCACGTTCAGTCTAGCCGCATAGCTTCGAGTAGAGCCCAGCCTCTCGCGTTAATCGAGCGGCTACCCCACTCAATCGCCCCGGGCGTTGAAGTCTCCACCGATGACTGCGGGACTCAATCCCGCTAACTTGATAGCGAGTCCAGCATAGACGAGACCGAGACGAGACGAGACTATCGGCCATCTAGGAGGGACATAACAACTGTAGCAGTACACCCCGTTGATCTTCGTTATTGGGAAGTCTCAGTTGCGAAGTCCTCGTGCGACGGGGAAATTATTGTGTATTCAGTTCAAAGTTGGATTATCCTGGCATGATGCAGCATTTTTCACTCAGCCGACAGAACAGACGCTGTATGAGGTGCGACTTGGTGAACAGACGCTCAGGACGTACCTCCTCAATATAGCTGAAGTCAGAAGAACAACAGTGTCCAAGCGGAGATCTACCAGCTAAGTTCACAGCTCTTAGCTGGAGGTCCTTGTCATGGATTGACCCGTGGAAGCATGAGGTATAGGAACTTGTGAGGGCCAGTGCTGTGATGGACGCTCCGAGTTGTGAACTCACCACTTTGCAGCCCAACCGTCTAAACATATCTGATACTTTTTAATGCTGTTAGTTTCTTTAGAGATGCTTTACAAGGTTTTCCCTGTCTTACTGAATTTCCTGAGGATTCCAAAGTTTTCCTAATGTTTCCAAGCACTAGATTCCCCGATTTATTAACTCCCTTTACGATTATAGACAAAGTATCTATCGAATCCGTCGTTTCCACTGTTTAACTTAAATTTCGTACAGCTGAATCATAGACTGTTGGTTGAATACTCCTACATACTCAAGCATACGAGAAACATAACTTGCATCTTATGTTCTTACCTCATCGACCAATGTCGGTAGGCAACTGTTTTATAAATATTTTGTGATCGCAACTACGAGGTCATCGAATGTGTAACCCTGTCTAAACGGTGCATTCATTTTGAACGAAATTTACGCAAAAATAACACCAAAGAGACGACTAAACAAGCGAACAATAGTAATAAACCTGAACCGTAAAAACGCCGTAAGATCTTCAAATTAAATTTTGATAGAGCAGGTGATGATAAGATCGCAACACGCAGTTGGGTTTAGACAGTGCAGAAGACAACGCGTACTTGCAAATATAAAGCAAAGGTAAACGCGAGCAATGATTATTAATTGCATTATGAGTCGAAATGATGCAGTATATATTATGTTAAACGCATATGTCTAAGCTGAAATTACGACTTTTGTTAATGGGTGATTGTTCTGAGCGTGACCGTGTAACCCATATTACGATAGTATTTCTTTTCTTGGTTGGATTTGGGATGGGTAAGTTAAAACCACAGACAAACAGACGTAACACTTGCGAAATTTCCATCGACCACGCTTTTAACGATCATTTTAAATGTTCATAGTTGTGGCTTTCACAACCAGAGGCGCGCGCATCGTTTTTCTATGCGTTTGACGTTTCACACTAGCGCCTTCTGTTGACGATATTTCACAACACAGTGATTCGTGCAACTTTTCCACCAGGTGATGGTAGTGTGAACTGGGCGATGGATTTCCATGAAAATCGTTCAAGGTGTTACGTCTGTTTGTCTGTGTTAAAACTATTTTGTAGATCATAGAAACTAGGAATGCGTAGGAACTAGAATTTGCGCGAACAAAAGCACGAAGTGCCCAATATAAGCATTCTGATTTGTGCGTAGAACAGCAGTATATTTGATTAGTAACTTTCGTCATTGAATGTATGTATTGCTCTCTGCACGCCCTACCAAAAACCTTTAGTTTCGCTCAAACTCCTTTCAAAAACACTGTTCTCTCAATTAGGATTGCAAATCAAAATCTCATTCGGGTCACCTCATCTGTGGTGCACAAAGAAGATCGCAATAGACATCGCGCCTAATTATAATATACCTACCAACCCAAACCCAAACCCCGCAGCTTCGGCAACAGTTGGTCCCATTGTGTTGTTTTATTTGTAGATTGCGCTACTGACTACTCTGAATGGGCGTCAAAGATTGATCGTACAACTCGGCTGGGACAGATAAGTCGCGTTCTGCTGCTTACCGCTGTGGTGAGAAATTGCAGCAGCTCAGATCTTGCTTTTCTTGGATGGTCTGGTGACTTGGTTCCCAACATACCTGGGAGTCACTCGTCGTCGTCGTCAATCACCACAAGTTTGGTATGGGTGTTTTTTGTCTGTTTTGGAGGCGGACCTAGACGAAAAACGCGAACAAGCCACGGGTAGCGAATGGTGGGCTTTTGATACTGAACTAACAGACTGTATGATGATCATCTGTTCGTACCCAACAGCGTGTAGCATAGTTAAGAGCCGTGAAATTATGATGACACCTAGATATGCAACTACGCTAAAAAGCATAACGTTAATGACGAATAATATGTTGCTAAACGTCGTCGGCGAGGATGTATGGTTGAGAGGTGTTGAGAAGTATCCGACGGTTTGATTAATGATATAATGGTGGCGATATGTTGCAAGTAAACAGCCCATAAAATGCTCTCAAGTCTGAAAAAGAATGCTTTGATTCATATTTTTCAAGGATTTAGAATTACCTACATCTTTCTTATTTCGAGATAGAACTATCCCAAGTAACATTTTTTAGTCAAATAGACTAGAAGAGGTTCATCATAACACCAAAACAAAAGATACATATAAGGCTTTATGACGGTTCTCAAAACCTCTATAAGACTAAATGGTCATCAAAATGTTACTTGGGATGTCTCATGCTCTACACGCCTTGGGGCAGCAGGGACGGATGTCCTGGGGCCTGACGCATCCCCCCGCTTGCGAGTCAGCCGCGTAGTTTCCGGCTAAGAATAGGACTACTTACCCCAATTCAAGGTGTCAAGCGACCCGTGCCGAGGAATGAGTGATCGAGGGGGTGAAAAAGATGCTCGATCTTTAACGGAGCCTGTGGGGCACCTGGGCACCCCCCACAGTAAGCTGTCCCTTACCGCGTTAATGCAGAGCTCTGGCGTGGTGGACATTCTTTCTCGTGCGACTCGTGGGAATAAAATATGAGTAACAAACCAATTCAAAAAACAGGTGTAGCAGGTAGTAGTGGTGCGATCAACCCCTTCGCAAGAAGCGGGTTGATGAGGTCTCCAACAAGGAGAAGCGAGGAGTCAGGTGCTGGAAGCTGCTTACGTAGCTCAAGCGTGGGAGCTCCTGTCCACTCCACGGCAAGCCAGCCGGCGGAGGTTATGGACGGAGCATGGTTGCTGAGGGCCATCAGCCAAGTAGTAGGAAAAGGACGGCCCGCATTAGAGGTAACTGAGCAGCAGCTTGGCAAAATTATCGACTTTGCGACAACTAAGTCGAATATAAGCAAGGACCTGAAAACGGCCTTGCTTCGGCTTAGAGCGTCTGTCGATGAGGCCAAGCAGGAGCACGCGGTCGCGTTGCTGGCTGCAGCGGCGGCGGAACCCGCAAAGGAGAAAGCGTCTAAGTTTACACAAACGGAGGCCTTCTCCTTCGCGGGTAGTCTGAAGAGAGTGGAAGCGAATGCTCGTGACAAACGTGACAAGCATTCGCAGAAGCGGGCGAGGCAGCCGTCAGGTGAGGAGCTGTCTGGCGGCGCCCGCAAGGCCAGGCGTATAATAACCCCGAAAGCCGGTGGTAATGCCGGAAAGTCGGACCCCAGCCAGGGTTCCCGGAAAGCTGGGAAGGGTGGGCCTGAAAAGGCCGGCCCGTCCCGGAATGATTGGAACAAGGGGTTGCGACCAATGGTGGGCCCTCAGCAGCCACAGAGCAGGGCGATCCAAGGAGAGGACCCTCCTTGGACAAAGGTAGAGCGGAAGAGGAAGAAGAAGGTGAATCCGCAGGCAGAAGTGCAGGACGCCAAGCCAAGGCGTAGGAAGGCAGGTGCCAGGCGCGAGAAAGGCGACGCTATCGTCATCAAGACCGAACAGTCTAAGTACTCGGACGTCTTGAAGACGATGCGAAGCGACGCCAAGCTTGAGGGTCTTGGAGCCGACGTACGCAGTATTAGACGTACTCGTACGGGTGAGATGATCCTGGAGCTGAAGCGCCAGAAGGAACACAAGGGCGCCGCCTACAAGAGGCTGGCAGAAGAGGTCCTTGGTGAGGGTGTGCAGGTGAGGGCTCTGACACATGAGGCGACTCTGAAGGTCAAAGACATTGACTAGATCACCGAAGTGGAAGAGCTCGTCACGGCACTGCGGCAACAGTGCGATGTGCAGGTGGCCGCCGCAGCCGTTAAGCTACGGAGAGGGCCAGAAGGGACACAGATAGCCTTGGTTCAGCTACCTGTGGCGGATGTTAAAAAGTCCGTTAAAGTAGGAAGTATAAAGGTGGGCTGGTGTGTATGTCACCTGACATTCCACGAGCCACCAGAGGTTTGCTTCAGGTGTCTGGAACCAGGACACAAGTCGTGGGACTGCAAAGGCCCCGACAGGCGCAAACTGTGTAGGCGATGCGGCGCTGAAGGTCATAAGGCCCAAAGCTGCACGAGTCCGCCCATCTGCATGATCTGTACCGGGAAAACCTCGAAAAACAGACATGCGATGGGTGGTCCAGGGTGCCCGGCCTTTAAGAAAGCCGCAGTGAACAACAAATCACAGTGCAGGTAACGCTGCTGAACCTGAACCATTGTGATGCGGCTCAGCAACTGCTTTGTCAGGCGGTTTCTGAGTGGGAGACGGATATCGCCATCATTTCGGACCCATACCGAGTACCCGCCGGCAACGGCAACTGGGCCTCGGATGGGACCAGGAAAATGGCGGCGATATGGACAACGGGTAAATACCCCGTGCAGGAGTTGGTGTCTACTACCTACGAGGGCTTCGTGGTCGCCAAAGTAAACGGGGTCTTCTTCTGTAGCTGTTATGCGCCTCCGCGATGGCCGATCGAGCGGTTCACGCAAATGCTGGACCGCATAACTACCGTACTAACAGGGCGAAGACCGGTGGTAATAGCGGGTGACTTTGATGCCTGGGCCGTGGAATGGGGAAGCCGTTTCACGAACCAGCGGGATCAGATCCTACTAGAAACACTGGCCATCTTAGATGTCGACTTGGCTAATGCCAGTACCAAGAGTACCTATAGTCGAAACGGAGCGGAGTCAATTATTGACGTGACCTTTTGTAGTCCTGGCTTAACAAGTAGTTCGAACTGGAGAGTAGATGATAGCTACACTCACAGCGACCACCTGGCGGTTCGCTACAGTATCGACTACAACAACACAGCAGGCAGCGGGTAGAAGAAGAGGCGGCTAGGCCAAGGCCAAGCCCTCGCAGGTGGAAGACATCATACTTCGACGAAGGGGTATTTAGGGAGGCGCTCCGCTGTGAGCGAAACTTACTTGGTTTACACGGCGACGAGCTGGTAGTGGTGCTCTCACGTGCGTGTGATGCGCCATGCCTAGGCGAGTCCACCCTAGAAATGGGAGGCCCCCGGTTTACTGGTGGACCGACGCGACTGCGGACCTGCGCCGCGCCTGCCTACGGGCTAGGCGGCGGATGCAGCGAGCACGATCAGAGGAAGAGCGAAACGAACGGCGGGTGGTGTTCGCCGCCGCAAAAGCCGCGTTGAAGACTGAGATAAGAGCAAGCAAAAAGGCCTGCTTTGAGGGTCTCTGTCAGAGTGCCAATGCGAACCCGTGGGGTGACGCCTACAGGATGGCCAAGACGAGAGGTGTATTGGCTCCTACAGAGCAATCTCCAGAGATATTGGAGGAGATCATCGGAGGACTTTTTCCGCGTCATGATCCTAGTCCTTGGCCTCCTTTCGTAGGACAGCCGGGGACTGGGGCTGGCGATGAGGAGAGGGTCACCGATGTGGGAGTGGAACTTGCTGGGATAGCTAAGTCCGTTAGCGTAGGTAAGGCCCCAGGTCCAGACGGAGTTCCGGACCTGGCCTTAAAAGTAGCTAATGCAAAGGCTCCCGAGATGTTCAGGTCTGCTATGCAGAAATGCCTGGACGAGGGAGTTTTCCCAGAAGCTTGGAAGAGACAGAGTCTGGCACCCGGAGACCCGTCGGCATATAGGACAATATGCTTGATAGACATGGCGGGGAAGGTGCTCGAAAAGAACATCCTCAATAGAATGTTGAGGTTCGCCGAGGGCGAAATGGTCTTTCGAGTAACCCGTACGCCTTCCGAAAGGGGAGATCCATCGTAGACGCTATCTTGTCGGTTACAAAAACCTCCGAGAAAGCACTCGAACCTAAGAGGAGGGGAATTCGTTTCTGTGCGGTAGTGACTCTGGATGTAAGGAATACGTTTAATAGCGCCAGCTGGTCTGCTATTGCCGATGCGCTCTTGCGTCTGGAATTACGGGGGCTCGTCTGATAAATTATGTAATGGGACTCAAATTAATCCTTTCATCCACTAGGATGTGGCAGCTCTCTTGGAGAACGATGGATGTCATCATAGAGTAACTTTCATCTTGGAGTTGTTAACCCACGGTTCCAGCACTAACGCCTGGTCGACGTCTTCTTTGCGAATCTTTGCAATTACATCTCATGCCCCTCTGCCTAAATATTGTAACCATATTATTCATTGCGTTGACGATCCGCTTTTTTGTGACTGGTGGATCGCCGGCTTAGTTTTTA